>NC_064931.1:504356396-504660771 GCF_023897955.1 Schistocerca gregaria | reverse complement strand
GGTGAAATTTTCAGAATATTTCAGTACCTGCACAATTCTTCACAGGTGATACTAATTAAAATAAAATTCAGTTATGAGAACATTTAATATAATTATTATCTCATCCTACTGTCATTGTTATAGTAACCCAGGTTCACCTTAATGCAGTTGTTACAGGAACTTGTATTCAGGATGATGGCAGATAAAATTGTGCTTTGACCAGCCAGGTTTTTGTTTCCTGTGGTTTCCCTGAATTGCTTAAGGCAAATGCCGGGACAAATCCTTCCTTCTTGTTTCCAATATATAAACTATTTTATTGTTTTTTTCTAAACCTATTGAATGCAGATACAAAATTTCCATCTTTTTATGCAAGTACTGATGTTTAAAATGATCTCTGGTATTATACTGCACTGATGTAGGTGATTGTCCATGGATTTTAAAAATTCACACAAAACTGTTGTTGTGCTAAGTCAGGTTACACTGCCATAAAAGAAGCTCCCGGAAGGTGGGTGAAACAAAATGAAACTTCATAGAATGAGAAGGTGTGTGATATTACCTCATTGGTTACAAAATCTACTCATATTTACAGTGGAGTTGACAGTATGAGCCCACTTACCAGTATGGTGTTGCACCCCGTCTGGCCTGGCTAAATGCAATGATTCAGCTGGGAAGGGAATCTGGAACCTGTTGTGTACTCTCTTGAGTCAAGTTGTCCCACAGCTGTTGTACCTGGTTCTTGATGTTACAAATATTGGCACCAGTGCGGAGGACATTTGAACTGGTCCTATATTTTCTGTTGGGAACATCTCTGAGGATCTTCCTAGCCACAGAAGTATCTCAACATCACATTGACAGTTCATAGAGAGGCTTGCCAAATGTGGTAAGAATTGTCCTGTTGAGAAAATGGTGCGATAATACTGTCACACAAGAGGTAACAGGTGAGGAGGTAGGTCGTCTGTGATACAATTTTGTGTCAAAGTCCCCTTGGTCACTACCGTCTATGTGAAGTCATACCCAAAGGCTCCCCACTCTTGATGCCAGGAGTAACACTGCTGTGCCTCTTCAAAACATTGGGAGAATGGAGCATCTCATCAGGTTGCTGCCATACTCGCTGTACGCAATAAGGTGAGGCTCCCTTATGGTTGTCAGATATGATCGACTGGTATCTTGACATTAAGTTTGTGTACCCTTATGTTCCCATGAAATTCAACATTGGGCTACTGTCACATCCGAATGTCCCAAAAATCCGGATATTGCATGATTTGACCAGTGGCAAAATGGAGACCCATAATAAGGCCCCTTTCAAGTTGTGTCAGGTGCTGATAATACTGTCCTTCACAAGTATGCAGGATTCTTGATCACTCAACATCTGACTCTGTTCACGCTCTTTATGGATTCTACCAGGCTTGGTAACACCACTAAGCACAAATAATACTAATGCATTGTGTGGCTGCTCTACCTGTCACAGAAAATTGCAACTCTATAATCATTTACATACCTGCCAATTGTCTTCTGGGTGAATTTTCAGGCAAATTGTTTGTTTAACCTCTAGAGCACTGTTGTTTATTTTGCCAGATATATTGTTTCTAGTGCCACTTTGCTATGATGTCAGGTTATTTAACTTCGTAACTCATGTGAAAGGGAGGGAAATCGGTACATTTGCTTCTAACAACATATGGAGTCCATATAATCTGTCTCAGTGGAGGGAGAAATCCTTTATATTTTTGTTTGTACTTCTGTATGTTCAATACTTTCTGTTGCAGGACTTTACAATATAAATGTTGTGAATAAGATCTTGTAAATTCTTGGTGAAACATTATCGTTTTTGGCTTTGTCCACAGCTGTCGGAGTATGTAGAAGAGGCTGTAAATTTACTGCAAGCCCAGAACAGAGTTTTATCTTGTCATCCTAATTCCAATCTGTACAGTCAAGTGGCACAATTTGTGGAACTTGATGGTTTTTATTTGGAAAGTGAGCCATGCCTAGTGTGTAATAACCCAGAGGTACCATATACCTCAATTAAACTTTCTACTATAAAGGTAAGTACAGTAAATTTCATTGTGTGTGTTATGCTACAATTGTGCTATGCTGTAATTTTTTAGTTTGTATTTTAAAAAAAACCTGTTGTTACAGATTGATTCAAAGTTTACAACTCATACTCAGATTGTGAAACTCATTGGAAGTCATACGATTAGCAGAATCACACTTCGTATAAGTGAATTGAAAAGGACAAAAATGGTGCGAACAATCAATATTTACTACAACAATAGAACAGTGCAAGCTGTTGTTGAATTGAAAAATAAACCAGGTGAGTCTGAAGTTTGCAGGTGTACCAGAATACTAATTAAGGTATAAGGAGCCCAGTGAAACCCCACTTCTACACTTTTCAAGGGTCTTTTTAAAAAATGGTGTAAAATGCAAGAAAATGCAAAATGTGGAAGCCGTAAATGTTGTTTTCCATTTTCCATTTTTGTAGTTTGTGTGATATAGGTCCATAATAGGCATCAAAATACTTGTCAAGGCCTCCTTTATTATCCAATAAAGATTATCTGAATTTTGTACTAAATTTAGTCGCTGACATAGCTGGTACTTAATTCGATTCATCATAATCAATGTTTTTGAAAAGCATGAAGTTGTGTCATTCATTATTTAAGTAATCAAATACTGCATTACTTATGTATTTTTTCGTGTTTAGCACAACACTTTTTGAGAATTTATTCTCTTTGTCAAGTGTGAATATTTACATAAGTATTTTGTATGATGATTGCACATGTGCTGTTCTGTCTCTTGCACTGCAGTCATCTCTTTGAGGTTATAAGATACTGTACCTCCTCCATTATGCAGAAAACCACACACATGCAGACTATCACTCATACTGTTTGTGTGTGAAACAACAAAAAATACTTACGTAAATATTTTCGCTTGGCAATGAGAATAAATTCTCGAAACATATTTTGCTAAGCATGGAAAAATACGTAACTGTTGTAGTGTTTTGTTATTTAAACCAGAAATGTTTAAGCAAAGCAAAGACGTTAAGAAATGCTACAAGTGGCCAAACAATAAAGTACATGAAATGTGCATTCGAGGTATCATGATGATCATAACATTCATGAAGTTGCACGTGCACAGTAGAGACAGTTTGAAAACAGTCGGGGTTGGTCGTCTTTCAAATGGACCTAATTACTCACATCACCTACCGCACCAAGTAGAGCTTGACAGCAGCAGGAGATAAAATATGAATTATTTAGACTTTCACTGATCCAGAGTTGCTGACTAGAGCATCCTGGTGTTAAGAAAATCACGTAACATTTGCAAACACTACTTGAAGGGCAACACTATAACAGTATCATTTTATGAGAATTATAAATATGTTAACACAAAATTCAGTGCGAATTAACATTGTCCACATTGGAAATTTGTGGGGGTTGATTAAAAAAAAAGGTCATAGATGTCTGGAAAATGTTAATTCTCGGAATGTAAAAGTGGGGCTATACTGTAGTTGAAAGTGATAAACTGAAATTTTTGATATGCTGGATTGTGTATCACCTGCTAATTTATTTGGTGTTTCTTGTAGCTATGTGGAATAAAGCTAAGAAAGTGACGTTGACATCTGGACAGACAGAATCCAAAATTGACTTCCCATTGCCAATTGTTGCATGCAACCTTATGATCGAGTATGCAGATTTTTATGAAAATATCCAGGCCTCCACAGAAACACTCCAATGTCCAAGGTGTTCAGCATCTGTACCTGCTAATCCTGGTGTTTGCACAAACTGTGGTGAAAATGTCTTTCAGTGCCACAAATGCAGGTAAGATCATAAATCTGTTTGTTGCTCTACTATGTTAGCCAAACCAGTGTGTCTATGTGGATGTCCTAAACATTACACTGAAAATACATATAACTTTTAGGTGAGAAGTGTCATTAATTTTCTATTCGTTTCAATTCTTGAGAAACAGAGGTAGAATTATCTTGGTGTAATTGCATTTAGATTCAGGATTGACAAATCTGAACTTTCATGAACCATTTGATCATGTGAGGCTGATGTCAGTGCTGTTTGTATTGTGGTTTTATTGCACCTAGATGTAAAATAGTATGTAGCTCTCTGCGTAACAATTAAATGAGTATTATCAGAGTTCATGGTAATTTTTTGTCGGTTGCTGAAGAAATGCTATCCCTCTTTTTGTTCTGGTTCATTACTAACAATATACCTTTTCAGTAAGTACACTGTCTGACAAAAAAAGTGAAGCACCTAGAAGTCATGGTTAGATGTCAATGTAACTTCATTCACTTAACACACCATCAGCTGGTATATAAATGTTTAAAGTTGTATTCTCTGTGACAGAACAGCCACCAGAGTGCATTTGTGTTTGTATGTATTGTGATTACCAGGCCCAACAGAGTACTGTTATATAAGGGCTTGAACAGCGTCAGATGTGGAGTTATCACTGTGGAGGACACAGACATGCCGTGTACTCACGTTAATGCACTGTTATTGGCAACTAACGGGCTGGTTAAAGTGTGCAGTATCCAGAATAATGGGGCATATGGATATGAAAGTGGCCGAATATTGGACTGCATGGAATGTGAGGGCAGACATGCTCATCTTCCAGCTTCCTATTGAAGACATTTGATCATCACAAGGAAGGATCTCTATATCCTGCACCAGGCACATTGTAACCCCGTCACATCTCCACCTGCCATCTGATAAGAAGTGATGGACTCACTGCAACGTAGTATGACATCCAGCACCATTGTTCGGAGACTAGCAGCAGTCAGAATGGGGCATTACTGTCCTTGCCATCAACACCACTCTGTATTTGGAGGTGTGCTGTGACCAGAAAGCATGGACTGCTGATGAATTGCACCACATTGTGAACAGTGATGAACTGCAGTTCTGCACTGCGCCAGATGACTATTGTCAACAAGTGTGGTGGTGACCTGGGCAGATGTATCATTCTTCCTGTGTGTTGGAGAGTCACAACAGTATTACTCTTGACATGATGGTGTGGGGATCCATTGGGTATCTGTTCAGCTCACGGCTGGTAGCGAAGAGGGAATCTGACTGTACAGTGGTACACCAGAGAGACCGTGCGCCCTTATGTGTTGCCTCTTCATGCGGCAGTATTGTGGTGCCATTTTTCAGCAGGAAAATGCTTGTCCACATGACTCTGAATTGTCTGCATGATGGTGAGGTACTTCCATTATCAGGAAGATCTCAAATGACAACTCAATCCCAGTGCCAGTTTCTAGTATATCAAGGACCAGTTCAAACAGTTGTGGGCCAGAGAAGGTACAATGGTTTTCTGACACCCTTTCCAACTGAATTAGTGCATGCGTTCAGGCCTGTGGAATACAATTTCAAACTTTTAAGTGGGCTCATACTGCAAGCTTCTTTCTAAATTTGCCTCTTAGTTTGTAACCACTGAAACAACAGCACATACTATCTGAATTTGCGAAGTCTCATTTCGATTCCTTTTCCCATTCTGGGTAAAAAAAAGTTTTGTCAGGCAGTGTATGTGTTTGGGGACAGTAGAAGATTGACTGTTGTTTAATGTATTTTGAATAGAATTTCTCTCTATTGTTATGATACAGATCCTGCTGAGCAAGGGGTTTATCATCAGAGCCACAGTGTGGCTTTCCTGGCTATATCTTAAGATTTAGTGAGTTGTATGTCCCATTGTTTCAGAATTTATTGCTTTCCATGCTATACTAATAGGAAGTCACTTTTAATAACTTTAGTGAAGCCTTGACCACACTTTTATTTTTCATCATCCTCACGCATTTTAACTTTCCGTCATTTTCAAAGGCTACAGAAATACAACATAAAACTGGTATCAGACGATATTAAAATATGATGTGTTTCACCATTGATAAGAGGCATATTACAATGGCTAGAATTTGACTTCCTAGCTTACCATTTCTATGTTAATCATACAAAAACATAAGATACATTGTATCACGTCAACATTCTCGAGCACGAGACAAGTGTAACCTGCTACCAAGTGGAAAGATCACCAGGCGGCATAGGGTGTGTGGTACATGCTGCAATTTGTTTTTGTTGACAATCAATTTTCTTCATTCCAACGTACAAAAAATTTCATCACTTAGCATGGGAGTTAGTTACAATGTTTTACAAAAGATCTTACTTTACAGAACGATGTGTTACAGGTTCTCAACAACCCCCCACCCCAATACAGTGGAAGAGCACGCTTATTGGCACTGGGCCAACAGTCAGTTAACAAACAATTATTTTATTTACAACTTACAGGACATACATTACTACCATAAATAAATTTTGTGAAGATTTAATAAAAGTTAAAATTATATAGATTACTAGAGGGTTGCAAGGGAATTGCTTAAAGTTGGCCCACTTAAAGTACCATCCATAGACTTTCTGTAGTTGTATTACAACTGTAGATCTCCATGTTGCAACTAAGGGAAGGGGAGGGGTCAAGGGATTAACAATCAGAAGATACGGTCAGGGCTGCGAAATACTCCCCATTCACAAGTGTTTGCGTAGTGCTGTTGTATTCTTAGTATGTAGCTGGGATACGGACCATGCCTCGACAGGTAGTATATAGCTCCCTTGGTGGGAAGGAAGTATGTCATTCTTAACGTTCTTTTATGTTAGGAAGAAACTGGTAGATTCTCCTCCCTTTCTTACTAGGAACATTCTGTATCAATTTGTTACTGTCCACCCCTGGTAGCTGCATGGTCATCGTGACGGAATGTCATACCTAACAGCCCGGGTTCGATTCCCGGCTGGGTCGGGGATTTTCTCCACTCAGGGACTGGGTGTTGTGTTATCATCATCTCCATCAACATGCAAGTTGCCGAAGTGGCATCAACTCAAAAGACTTGCACCAGGCGAACAGTCTACCCAACGGGAGGTCGTAGCCACACGGCATTTCCAATTGGTTATTGTAATGGCAAATTCAGAGAGATGTTAAAATTCACCAGGCTCTGTTGTTTCTGGATCATTTCAGTTGTTCACCATTATTTTCTTGTAATATGAGTATAATAATTGTTTTGCATAAATTCCTCACTGTTATAGCACAAGATTGTCCTATTAAGTCATGTGATGAATGAGATATGCAAACTGTTTGTGATATCACTTAATTTCATTGGCATTAATTTTGATCTACAGAAATTACTTTTTTATTTGATTATTGTTGTATGAGATCTCTTTGATACCTTCCTGTATGATTTGTTCTTTACAGAGTGAGCTCTTCATCACAGGAGGAACACACACAGATTGTTATGTAGGGTGTACTTAAAGTCTGGGGACACTTTCAATTATTTATTGCACAAGAACTAAACATTGTACAGATGTCATACATATTGCATTTTGAAGAGAAACTTTGAAAGTTTTTTTTTATATACAAATATTCGATAAGCGAACCATGGGTGACTCGGCAGACATCAATATGGTAATCGAATTCTTGCCATACCCCTCCCAGTATGGCATCGTCGACTGTGGCAGCTGATTCCCGCACTCTCTCCAGGAGAGAGCAGGTGCTGCTGACTGCGCAGTTGA
Organism: Schistocerca gregaria; assembly: GCF_023897955.1. Taxonomy (NCBI): domain Eukaryota; kingdom Metazoa; phylum Arthropoda; class Insecta; order Orthoptera; family Acrididae; genus Schistocerca; species Schistocerca gregaria. The sequence continues at coordinate 504,653,254 of NC_064931.1, read as the reverse complement.
GTGCCCCACAAACCAGTCATCATCATCATTGTCACAGCTTACATTATATGTGGTTTTTTAACTATTATTTTTGTAATGGAACCGTCAGTAACTCATTTCCTATTTCCACCACAAATAAAACATTTGTTGTTCTAATGTATGTCCGATTGGTATTGTTTCTAGTATTATATCCAGAGGTTCTCTGTCTGCATTGGTGTTAAGTTTAAATGACATTAAGTAACTATATACCAAAATCATGTTTTCGACAGAGGAAGTTCTGCTCAATTTTATTTAAATGTAAATATGTTATCCCTCAGATTGAGTACTTGTAGATACTTGACTTTTCTAAATTGACACTTTTTACAGGGCAATTAACTATGATGAAAAGGACCCATTTTTATGTCATGCTTGTGGATTCTGCAAGTATGCAAAATTTGATTATTCCTTGACTGCAAGACCATGCTGTGCAGTGGACAAAATTGAAAATGATGAAGACCGTAAGAAGACAATTTCTGTTATAAACACACTCCTTGAAAAAGCTGACAGAATTTATAAAACTATCATGACAAATAAACCAGCGTTGGAGGTAATAATACATTTATTTGGGTTTTAGGAATTTTTTAATGTAGAAGCTTGAAAGAATTGTTGTAAATGAAGTTTTCATTAAACCTTTATTTGCATCTGTCTTAATTTTAAGCTCCTGTTACTGAAAATCAGTGAGCACCGTTTGGACCGCTCAGTTGAAGATGGAATACAAACTGGAAGTTCAGGAAGCACACAGGTTAATCGCGCTATCCAACTGTTAGCTCAACGATATTGTGGTGAATGTAAAAATTCATTTGAAGAACTAAGCAAAATTGTGCAGGTACTTAAGAAACTTTTTGTGTTTTATCTTGAATTTATATAGGATCTATTTAAATATTTGAAACCAGGTGTAGTTACATTTATTCCGATATCATTGCTGTGAAATTGCAGCTGCCCATGGAAAGAGAATTACATGTTACCTCTTTTTTTCTATAATTGCTTTTTTGTCAGCTTTGTTCTAGTACTGAATTGGCTCAATTGTTTCTCTTTCATCCAAATTTTTTTTTTTCCAGAAAGTGCTTGCATGCCGAAGAGAGCTCTTAGCATATGACCAAAATGACCAAGTGTACAGTGAAACAGGTGAAGCTAGTAGTGTAACCGATCAAGAGTATGAATTGCAACAGCCTTGTGAATCAGAGGCACTGCCGCTTTTGCAATTTCAAGAGGGAGAACTTGAAGTAAACATTCGTGTTCTGCCACAGCCTCTGATCAGCAGTTGTTATGGTTGTGCATCATCAGCCACTGAACTCTGCCTCACATTGCTTCGTGCTCTTGCATCTAAGGAGGAGTCACGACTTCTACTTATCTCTGAAGGCCTAATTGCAGAACTTCTTGAATATAATTTGCGTCGTGGAACTGGACAGGTATTTCATTCTCCTTCAGTGTATTCAGTTGTTTTAAGATGATATGTGTATTAAATTAACATGTGGTGATTTATTTCCATTTGAATTCATGTTGATTGAATGGTATCCAAATGTGCTGTAGTAGAAGAGTATTAAAGTTTTCTAGAACAGTGATGGAGATAATAATTCATGCCTATAGTTGATATTAATACAAGCATAAATATATAGTGTCAGAAAATAAGTATTGAACATATGCTAATATTGATAGTAGTAAATCATTTCGAAGTGTCACTCATCCCAATACCATGGTTTAACATTTATATCAATTAAAATATTGGATTCACATAATGTTTACTTCCTCAAGGTTTAGTTATTTCATTGGATGAGGCCAAAATATGTTTCAGCAGAATTTTTACTGGATTTGAATTTAAATAACCAAGGCTTGGATTTTAATTACTATTTCTATTTGCTGTAAAACTGCTAGAAGAAAATATGAAAACTCTAGTCATCACAGCACCTGTACACATATAAAGAAGTCACTTGTGACCTTCATACAGCAATATAACTTTGTAGCATTCTCTAATTTCGTCTCTGAAAATCCATGAACAAAATATGTCTGCAAAATGTGAAAGTTTGCATTTTCAGTGTATTTTAACCTTTACCTGTAGGTACAAGAAGAGGTCAGACAATTACTGTGTTTATTAACTCGTGATAACCTACAAGCAACTGAGCATCTACGTCAGATGCTGATGGATCGTATCTCTCTAGCACTGAGAGGACACAGAGCGAGTGTAGAACTTACCTTTGCCGTTCGCCATGAAATGAATTTGTTGTCTACTCTGGTGCAAAAAGATGACTCGTGTTGGGAGCAGAAGATAAGGTATTAACTTTTATTACTCCATGGTAAATTTGTCTTCAGGTTATTTTTTATAGCTTTTAGTGTATTTGTCATTGGTTTGATGATTGACGTTTTGGCAAAGTATTCTCCAGTAATTTCGTTTTTGTGTAACGTGAACGTCAAACAAAACAGTAGAAAATGGAGAATGCTGACTTTAAGTAACTAAAATGTCAAGGAAGTCATTTAAATGACATGAATTTATGTATTATTTATTAAAAATATCGTGAAAGCTTCCTTTGAAGCACAGGTGGCACAGCCTCAATAAATTGAAATACTTAAGAGCAACATTTAATAAATAACATTAAAATATGATGAATAGTTTAGAAGTGGGTGATGTGTAACTAAGAATGGATTGTGTGTAACTAGCTACCTTCTCGTGTCCTGAAATTACCTGCACTGAAATAAATTTCCTGTTTCTACACTTACCCATCTGAGCTTCACCTTTTTTCTCTGTGTTCTGAGTCCAACATCAAAACTCAAGTTATTGCATTTGACCTAACTCAAAGGTCTGATATTGACCACTAATAGCTGAACGCTAAATTTCTCATTTATTAATGTTTGCGTCAGTTGCATATAATTTTAATGACATCTAGTTTTGAATATTTATGTTCATTTTCAAACCACAGTAATGTTTGACTGTAACGTAATGCTAGTGAACAAATCTTTTGAATGATGCATAGGAGTTATGTTACAGTCAAACATTTCTGTTGCAGGCAATAGTTTGCAAGTGAACACAAGCATTCAAAACTAGTCACCATTAAAAATTATATGTAACATTAGTGGAAACATATATGAATAACAGAGTTACTGATATTCTATGCCAATGCAATTTTGGATATGCATACACATAAACACTAAATGGTCACGTGACCTACAAGATGAGCTGTGAGAGCTTGAGCAAAAAAGAAAAAAAAAACTGTAAAAAAAAAAAAGGTCACCATAGAACCTGATGAACAATATGGCACCAGTCATTAGAAGTAATAAAATTAAATTCAATGTGGCTCAATTTCTCAGTAGGTCAGTTTTATACTCGAATCCTAATGTCCAAAATCAGTCCCCAGTTGGTCTTAGGTTTTTTTATGTCACTAATCTCTCTTGCTACCTCTGTCACTGATTTGGTGATGAGAAAAAGTGTGAAGTTGTGCTGTGGTAAAATACGAATGTTAAACTGTAAGCCCCCCTAGAACTGGCTGGGTAATTTATTTCAAAGGTCTAAGGAAGGCAAGGACATATCACCCCCACATAGACCATATCTATTAAAGCATTGTGATATCCAAACCAGCTTTTGTTTTGAGGGCAGCTTTGCTTTAAATATGATTCACAGTAAGTGGTAATATTTGATGCCTACAAAAATAGGGAAAAAGTACCAAAAAAATCTGTTTATCCAGTAAAAATGAGAAAAAGAGAGCAATATCAAGTACCATAAAATATTTTGAATGAAACATCATTTGAATTGGAGGAAGTGATAGATAAAACAGCAAACAAAATACATTCAAAATAAAACACCTTTAGAATATGCGTATAATTCTCTCTCTCTCTCTCTCTCTCTCTCTCTCTCTCTCTCTCTCTCTCTCTCTCTCTGTGTGTGTGTGTGTGTGTGTGTGTGTGTGTGTGTGTGTGTGAGAGAGAGAGATCAGTAGCTGGATATAGAAATTATGTGTCAAGCTTTATTTTGCTGTATTGACATGTAAAAATAGTCATAAAAAGCTACATAAGCTGCTATGGTTTTGTTTTAGGTGTGTGATGCAGCTGTTCATTATTGCATGTGAAGATTCTCATTCACCTGTTGTCATGCAATCTATTATTCTGCCATGCCTCAAAATGCTTCAGAGTCTCATTAAACCTGACCAGCCATTATCCAAAAACAACAAGGTTGGTCAATAAAATACAAAAAGTTTATTATTTCTCTATGTGTAATATTAAAATAAGCTAGGAATTTGTTAATTAAGGTTGAAATATTAGATCTTTTTGGAAAGTGCTTCAACAAGGTAAACAACATTAGTGTGATTTTTCATACACCCCTACATAGGAGCAGGTAAATTATGTGTTGCCCATAAAATTGACTGTCTTTAATGAAATTTTGCAGAAAATAGCATTTTCCCTTCTTCCTGAGTAAAAACATGTCATAAATACGAGGATGTCAGTGATGGCTGATAGCTATTTAATGTTGAAATTAGGTACTGATTTTATCATCAGCCATATAACCTAGTTTAAAGTGACAGTTCGCTTCATGCATCAAGAAATGCGACTTAGAGGTGCTTCGTGTGTACTCAATGCCAACCTAGGCTACTACACAATATTGTATGCTGCAGCATTGTGGCAATCAAGGCTGAAAGTTGTTTTTCATTACCGCTAATGTGTGCTTTTGTAACAAAATTCCATTGTTCAACATGTAAATTTAGTACATTATTTAAATTTCAATTGAATACAATATTCCAGCATCCATCATATGGTAAAAGGAGGACAAACTGCAGAACTATCACCATATATACTCAACTTGTTGATGGATACTAATTTTGAAAATATTATTAAATATTTCAATAATTGTTTGGATATTGTTTTCAAAAGTCATTTGAAGAGTTTATACATTCAGAGAAAAATTTGTGCTACTATTTATCAAGTCACAATTTGTCTCGTTGTATGTTTTTCAGTCCTGTAGCTGTTTTGCATAGCTCTTCAAAATTCACAGCAGTGTGGCACTACCATTTTCTGTAAAATTCTTGGGAAATCTCGAGTGAGGACAAAATTCTCTCTCTCTCTTCAGAATATCCTAAACTTGATGACAATCGTATGCTAATGTTCAGAGGTGGACAAAACTACGGAAACATAGTGAGAAATACATGCTTAAACATATAATCGGATGCTAGCCAAGCGTGCATGTTGCACTGTTGTATTTGACCACGAACAACACTTGTTTAATGTTATCAAGACATTGCAATTGTCATTTATGGTCAGAATAGTGTTCTGTGTAATTGTGAGTGTATAACGTCGGAGCTAAGTGAATCTGAACACAGCAAATTGTTGGTGCTCCAGTGGTGGGTGTTTCCATAACATGATGAGCTGAAGTGGTCAGTGTTTAAAGAGGCTACATATCAAACATTTAAGTCACATACAGGGAAAGCAGAAGAAACATCATCCACTAAGTCACAATGTGGGCAAAAGTGTGCATTGAGCAATACCAACAGGTTGTCATTGAAGACGATTTTGAGGAACAACCCCCCCCCCCTCCCAGGAGTTGAATTTTCAAAAACAGTCAAACATGTATTTCTTTATTTGTAACTGAGAACTCGAATTTAAATTTTCATAGATTTAGCTTTAAATGTGCTTTCCTCGTAAAATATATTCGGCCGTGAGGCGTGCTGAGATAGTCCGCGCAATTGTGATGACACTGTCCCAGATGTCACAGTTGTTAATGCACCTGCCTGGTAAGCAGGAGATCCCAGGTTCGAATCACAATCCGGCACACATTTTTCTTTTCACCAATGATTTGCGTGATGTCTCAATGCAGCTGACATCGGTAATCCCTTCCCTTTTCATTCCTTTCTCTCCCCACCTTCAATTTACATTTAATGTATCACAGTTGCAGATTCTATGTGGTATCAGTTCTTTTCGGACATGTCTGGAACAACTGACACCACGCATTCATATGAGTTAATAGTTCTTTAATAATGGTATATTTAAAAAAAAAAAAAATTCACTCACTATATCATGTATTCAACTCTTTGAACACCTTAGGCTGAGCTCACATATGTGGAGTGTTTGTGAAAAGTGAGCTGCATGGTGAAGTTTTGAGAAACTCCTAAATTTCTGTTAGGCATGTTGCATCGTGCTTCTTTTGACACAATCTAACAAATAGAAAAATTTCATTGCAATTATGACAGAATATGATTCTGTGTTTTTTCTTAACACAGCAGTTAAGGTCAAGACACACAAAATAACTACAAAAATTCAAAACTATGAGTTTTCATTGATTGACTGTTCCATCAGTTCTGGATAGAATATTTTGTACATTATGAATGTAACACATAAAACACCTGGTGTGATTGATCAGAGGTTGGATACTAGAAACATGTCTTAATACAATCATTTTTTATATAAAGACAATTGTTTTGTAATTTGTGAATTACCATATTGTGAACATGCATAACAAATTAAATAACAAAGGATAAGAATGAATCATTGGTTGCAGCATGCGTATAATTTCATACAAGGTGTGACAAATGACACTGTACCCACACTCATTTCATGAACAAGCAACATTAATGGTGTCGACTCCTTGGCATCATATGAAGTGAGCCATAGGATCTCCTTAGACAATTATGTTATTGGAAAGAGTGATACCTAAATCAGTAAACCAACAGCCTTAAACAGACCATGATCAGTAAGTAGTGCTTTAAAATGGATTTTTGGAACGGTGTGAGGAAGAGATGGCAGTAGCAGATTAATTTGTTATACTACGTTTTAGAAGAATTTACAACTACTGGAAACAACAATAAAAATTTTACAGTGAAATCAACAAAATAGTATGTAAAACGTACAATCAATGCCTTCACTGTATGAATAACCATGGTACTAAAGCAGAGTAACTAAACATGGTTTTCTGAAATCCCTTCACCAAAGAAAACGAAGTAAATGTTCCAGAATTCGAATCAAACAGCTGTCAATATGAATAACTTACAAAAGTAGTTATCATCGGTGTAGCAAAACAACTTGAATCAGTTACCAAAGCATGTCTTCTGGTCCATATAGGTTCTTATCAGAGTATGCTGATATCATATACAACCATTTGCCCAATGAAAGATCATGTGTCTAAGGACCGGGAAGTTGCATAGGTCACACCAGTATACAAGAAGGTAAATAAAAGTAATCTGTTGAATTACAGACTAGTATCAGTGACATCAATTTGCTGTAGGATTTTTTTAAATGTACTGTTTTTGAACATTATATCTTACCTTGAAGAAAATGGTCTTTCGGCACGGGTTCAGAAAATATTGTTCTTGTGAAACACAATGAGCTCTTTATTCACATAAAGTAATGAATGCTATCCAACAGAGAATCTCAGATTGATTCCATATTTCTAGATTTGTGGAAGGCTTTTAATACCAGAATGAGATTTTCACTCTGCAGCGGAGTGTGCGCTGATATGAAACTTCCTGGCAGATTAAAACTGTGTGCCCGACCGAGACTCGAACTCGGGACCTTTGCCTTTCGCGGGCAAGTGCTCTACCAACTGAGCTACCGAAGCACGACTCACGACCGGTACTCACAGCTTTACTTCTGCCAGTATCCGTCTCCTACCTTCCAAACTTTACAGAAGCTCTGCTGCGAAACATGCAGAACTAGCACTCCTGAAAGAAAGGATACTGTATAGACATGGCTTAGCCACAGCCTGGGGGATGTTTCCAGAATGAGATTTTCACTCTGCAGCGGAGTGTGCGCGGATATGAAACTTCCTGGCAGATTAAAACTGTGTGCCCGACCGAGACTCGAACTCGGGACCTTTGCCTTTCACGGGCAAGTGCTCTACCAACTGAGCTACCGAAGCACGACTCACGACCGGTACTCACAGCTTCGCTGCAGAGTGAAAATCTCATTCTGGAAACATCCCCCAGGCTGTGGCTAAGCCATGTCTCCACAGTATCCTTTCTTTCAGGACTGCTAGTTCTGCATGTTTCGCAGAAGAGCTTCTGTAAAGTTTGGAAGGTAGGAGACGGATAGTGGCAGAAGTAAAGCTGTGAGTACCGTTCGTGAGTCGTGCTTCGATAGCTCAGTTGGTAGAGCACTTGCCCGCGAAAGGCAAAGGTCCCGAGTTCGAGTCTCGGTCGGGCACACAATTTTAATCTGCCAGGAAGTTTGCTTTTAATACCGTTTCTCACAAGCAGCTCCTAATCAAATTATGTGCCTAAGGAGTATCATAACAGTTGTACAACTGGATTTGCTATCTCCTGTTAGATAGGTCACAGTTTTTAGTAAGATGTCATCGAGTAAAATGGAAGTGATATCTAATGTTCCCCAAGGAAGCGTTGTAGGTTTTCTGCTGTTCATAATCCGTGCACATGATTTAGGAGACAATATGAGCAGCTCTCTTAGATTGTTTGCAGATGATATTGTTTTTACCATTTAGTGAAGTCATCAGAAGATCAAAAACCAATTGCAAAATGATTTAGACAAAATGTCTGTGTGGTATAAAAGGGGGCAATTGACTCTATGTAATAAGATATATTAAACTGCCTATATTATACCTGTCCCTCCCCTTCTGAAGTATTGATGCATGGTATGGGATCCTTACCCGATAGGTTTGATGTAGGACGTCAAAGAAGTGCAGCTACTTTTGTATTATTGTGAAATAGGGGGAAAAATGTCACGGATATAAAACAAAGGTGTTTTTCATTGCAGCGAGACCTTTTTGCAAAATTTCAGTCACAAAATTTCTCCTCCAAATGTGAAAATATCTTATTGATGCTCACCTGCATAGGGAGAAATGATCAATGTGATCATTCATTTCCTTCGTAAACATCAACGTAATAAAATAATAGGATTCAGAGCTTGCACAGGATGATTTGATAGTTCGTTTTTCCCTCAGGCTGTGAAAGAGTGGAACAGTAGATAATTAGTCTGAAGATGGCATGACGAACCCTCTGTTAGATGCTTAACTTTGAGCTGCAGAGTATTCATGGAAATGTTGATATACATGCAAATGGAATGGCATATGACAGCTTATATTCTGCCTTATGTAACACTTCAGATTTTGCTGTCCTCTTTTCAGTCTCACTTAGAAAATAACTGGCCACTGCATTGCATCTCTTTGTCTTACAGCTGACATACTACTTCTTCTTACAGCCACGTTTGTGGCTGACTCAGAACATTTCACAGTAAATGTGTCTTCAAGTTGGTGGCCATCTCTCTCATGTATTGCCCAGAACATGGCATTCTGTCCAGAACACAGCATGCTTTAGTTATAGTAATAGTGAAATCCAATTTCATATTCATTCCTCACTATAACATGTGTCAGTTGTTCAACAGTATTTGAACAAAAATAGTTACTGAATGTTTTGTGACTGGTGATTTTAGTGCAGGCAAGGAAAATTGAGCATACTGTATACATCCAACTCTGCTACTGGATATGTGATGGTCAATCTCTAGTTCTAAAATGAAAATAACTGTTAATGCAATGTTAATCAAAAATGTGACTGTAACTGACTTCATAAAGCACATACAAAAGAGAGAAACATACCAGAAAACCATACAGCATCATCGAGTATAGCACATTTGAGCCCATCATGGCAGAATACCAGGAGTATCACCTATTTACTCGAGAGCTGAAATACTTATGGCTCGTCTTCCAGTGTTAAAAATAATTTCGATGTGTTAGCTAGATTTTTTATGCATCCAGGTATGGCCTAAAATGTAAACTGGCCAGCAGTTATATTTTTCACTGTGAACTTAACAAAATAAGTTGGTAGTTTACTTAATTTTGAAGTAGCATAATAACTACAAGCAATAACATACAGCACTAGATCATTATCAAGCTGCAATGTCAAACTTCAGGTGCAAAAGACTCAATTTTTTGTATCATATAGTTTCCTTGAAATAGAATGAGAAAGATGATTGCATAGTGGAGAACACATGTGAATCCAAAAACAATTGTTTTTAAATTGTTTATACGAAAAGTAAAACTTTTACGAGAAACTAATGACAAAGATGGATGTAGAATTGGTTCATTTGTATAAAACATTAAGTTGACTGAAGCCAGAATGCAGTCGTCATCCAAAGGAAACATGGTGCCTCGTTACTTCTTTTGACGTATGTCCAAAAGAATAACATATTGCTGACATGTTTCTGTCACACCAAGTGTTACTTCACGTGACATGTCATGCCGTGCCATGCCGTGTCGTGTTAGTGGGTGCCCTGCATCAGATTATTCTTACACTTCACACATAGCACTTGACTGTGCACTATTTGCATCTAAGAATTTAATGGCTGTGTGCTTAACTGAAATGTATTAATTGCTTTACCCATATTTACTCAATGAAAAATCTGTAACTGCAAGTTGATTTTTTGAAATGAAAATTAAATACTGCTAATTATAGAAATTTTGGTAGGCACAGTAGTAGTTAATATTGTTAGTTTGTCGTCATTTTGTATGCTATGATGGGCATAATAAAATTTATGCTCTAATGCACTTTTCTTGTTAATACCATGTTTTGAATTTATAATGATAGATTTGTGATGTCTAGATTTGATTGTGACATCCTAAAATAACTCCAATTTACATAGAGTTGCTTCAATAGCAATGCCCCGACTGGGCCAGCCAGTAGGTTCAGAAACATTCGTAATATTTAGGATATGCTATACCACTTCTATAGAAAAGTCCTCCAGGCCTAAAACATCACACACATGTGGTGTGCATTGTAGCATTTGCATGCATTTCATATTGTACAAAATGGAGATGATGTGCAACAAGACGTACAAAGTAATGAATTTGTGCATTTAACATCAGATGTAAGGTGGGGATTTACTACAACACATTTTCCCCATCCAAGTACCACTGAGAGAGCATAATTAACTTTTGTGCTGTTATGATATGAATCGAGTTGTGCAATATTTGGCTAAATTCTGTGTGACCTGTACTCCATACTTACTTGATATCCAAGACCTTGCACTTTCTGGTTGACAATTAATAAAGGTCGGATTAAGTTAGAAAAAATCAGTAGCGCTAGATACTTCGTCAGATGAACAAAGGTCATCTTGTGTTTGGGACACACAAAGTATACAAGAGGACTGCTTCACATCTCAAAATATCAGTGGTTTTCGAGAATGTTGCCAAATTCCATTCTTTTAGGTTATTTGAATACTTGGTATGCCAGGAGGAGCAAAAGTTTGATTGTCTACACATTGTAGTAGAATAATAAAAACCTGTTTTGTCTCTTGGTCAGTTTTCATGTGATTTCTATTAACAACAGATCACATATTTTTATTTATTATAATGCAGCTGGTACTTCACATTCTTAACCATAAACTTATGCTCACTGTGTGTATATATTAATCATATTACTTCATTGTATGTTGTTTAAAATGAACAAGCCACTTATTATATCCTCTTTTTTTTATTAGGATAAGACAGTCGACGCCCTGGCTAATATCAGCCCTAAAGAGGGAATCAATATAGTATTGGAAAAATATTTACAAGGAGATCCAAAATATTACTATGCCTACTGGTACATGCGTAAACCAGAAAAGATTGCAGATTTGTCATCGAGGAATCTAAACAAAGTAAGTACTGGAAAGATTATCTTGTATATATAGTGCTCTGCAGCTTTCAGATATTCAAATATCACATTGGGGAATAAAATCAAAATAAAATGAAACTTCATCTTCAATAACAAACTGGGAATAAGCTTCAGAACTCACCATCTAGTGTGATCAAGTACTTCTCATTCCTTATAACAAACCTGTGTTTATAAGCTAAACTATGATAAATGCAAGAAAATAGATGTACAACATATGGGAACAAATTTCAAAACAAGATTCAGAGAACATGTGAATTTCATTAGCATGAATCTATCTTCACCAAAACACAGAGACAGTGATGTAAGACAATGCTATTCAGTCATACACGCCACCAAAGTACATTCCTTTGTCTAGATATTTTGTTAACACAAATAATTCAATTTAGAAATCAAATTATATTTATGATATAAGCAAGTCAGTCACTATCTTTGGATGCAAAGCACATTGCCATTCACTGTTGTACATGCTGATTATCACTCTCAAATAATTAGATATTAATGCACAAAGGAATTACAGACATTGGCTATGGGTGGACACTTATTTAAATCAATGAGGAAAGCTGAAAATTTGAGCCTGACCAGGATTCAAACCTGGGTCCCCGCTTAGTAGACAAATGATCTGGCCACTAAGTCATCCGGACACAGTGGTCAGACGACATGGTATATAAAATTAGATGAACATTAATGGCAACCGTCTTTGGCATGTGCTAAGCAACTTTTAGGTAAATGTATTTTGAAAGATATTTTGTCTTCTATGTTGCCGATACCGTTAATTATGGGCATGTGTACTCAGTATTAGTCTGGCAGTGAACAAATAAAAATACATTCTGTTGATACTAGTCTGGCAATGAATAAATAAAAGTAATGTCTATCGTGTGTGTGTGTGTGTGTGTGTGTGTGTGTGTGTGTGTGTGTGTGTGTGTGTGTGTGTAACACCATATTTTCATTAAGCTATGAAACCAACTTTGTGTTTCTTTCAAGTGAAAGGAATATAGTATAATTGTAATGATATTTTGGCCTATGATGATATCCTGTGGCATACAGATGTGATCAGAGATAAGTCTGTGTGACCCCATAAAGTAGGTATACAGTTTAAAAAAGTAGAAAATGAGGGTTTCCCCATTGGGTACATAAATCAGCAGAGTGACTATACCATCACTTCTCTATAAATTCACATTTCTCTAATTTTATTCCCATCATCATTAAGTGAGATGTATTATGTGAAAAGAAATATATTTTATGATGAATCTTGGAAGGTATCCTTTCAGGATTTTTATAATAAGCCCTTCAGTTATGCACTCTAGCATAATATTTATTTTCACTGACAACAGAAGTAGAGCTCCCATTGTGGAAAAATTATCTTTTGTGTGTGTGTGTTTGTCTCTCTCTCTCTCTCTCTCTCTCTCTCTCTCTCTCTCTCTCTCTCTCTCTCTCTCTCATCCTTTGTGATATACTGGGAGCAATTAAATTACCTGTATTTGATTTTTCTATAGTTGCATAATCTAAGAGAATATTATATATTATGACAAAATGGTGAATTTGTTGTAATTACTTGCTTTGCTAACAGAATGAATGGAGGCAGATATACCTAGCAGAAAAATACTTTGGCCGTTGGCACCGTAAAGTTTTTGGTGAACCAGAACCCTTGTTGTTATGGGAAGGATCATGGTTGAGAAATGTCCTGTTCAATCCCTGCAGCAGACTAGCTCGACAAGTTACTTGCAACATGCTTGAAAGTTTTTGTCAAGTAGCTGTACGAAAGCGAAAGGTATGTTAATAGTCAGTAACAATATTTCATTAAATCTCTCTGCATGAGGTGGACGAGATGACTCGCTCTGTGTTGTATTGCAACTGGCTTGAAACAAAATCAATGAATTGCATGCATATCTTTACTGCTTTCTCAACCGAGCATGTCCCAGCACATCTCGGGTATGATTGGTGTGTGTAAGCAGCTTAAAACCCACCAGTAAATATATTGCTCTGCTTTCATGATATGCTTTTTATACAACAAAAGTGTCATAATGTGTTGCATAAAAAATTAAAAAAGATTTTTCAGTGCATTGGTTGTCAATTGGATATATATCATAAACATATTGTAGCTTTGTACCTCGCAATACTGTGAGAATGTTTCATGTGATGTGAGTGTCTGCATAAATATTGCCATAAGCTATGCTGCATGCAGTGTGGTGTAATGGTTAATTCTGCTGGCTGGTGTGCTTTGGGGGCACCAGTTTGAAGCTGGCCTCCATGTTTGTTATTTAGTATGTGTCATTTCTAGAATGTTCTCAAAATCTCTTACGTTTGTAAGGCTTGTATCTTCTGGAACAGTTGATATTTTCTATAAATAGCAACATTCTTCATGCATGAGTTCAATTTTGCTCTGGCTGTATGTTGATGTAATAATGAATGTGCTTTATCTGCTAAGTATTATATTTAATTGATGGGGCATCACTCTGAGTAACTAAACCTCTACAGAATACATGAAAGAATTGTGTTCAACCACACAAAGACAATGCCGCACTGCTATGTCTTTATGAAATTCCCGTGATGAGAATAATGCAGCTTAATGCCAGAAGAAGTAGGCCCGTTATTGCAAAACAAACAAATGTTGATGTGGAACTCGATGCAAATGTAATTTGCCCCAAGCCCTATACTTCAAAGATGGTCAGCTTACATGCCTTCCTTTGGGAACAATAACAATTACTGGTGACTAAATGCCAGTGGTTGCCATGATAGTACTCTATAAAAATGTTGCAACCAAAGTAAGTAAAAACTGTGGTGAGCACATGGTAACCATAGGACCATCTGGGTCATAGCCTGTGTCTACGCACAATACTCTAACAATATAGAACCATATGTACATTACACTAGAAACATTGCACAAAACAAAAGCCTTTAAGTATGTGCAGACATTAAGGAAAAGTCAATGTTATGGCATCCAACACAACTACCGATGGAGGAAGTATGGGGTGGTTGTAATTTAACTTTCATTGCTTGAGCCAGTGTAGATGGATAGCTCTTTACCATATGAGTATACAGCTTTGTAGGAATGATGTTCAGACTGTGGGTGGCAGGATTTGCAGTGTTAGTAGTGTTACTGTCACAACTTCCTGTTAAGCTTTGGTACTGGTGTGGTGATGTAGGGTGCATTACAGTTGCAGATAGTCAAAATGGGTCCACTCAAGATAAGCAGGGCTTCAGTCAAAGATTTTTTTATCAAAACAACAGCAATAGTGCTGTTGTTCTTCAAGAGTATCAACCCATTAAAGGAAAACAGAGAGGTCCTCTTTCCACACTGGAGTTGAAGACTAATTCAAATGATCAAATTAACTCGCAAATAGGGAATTACTCCTGGGAGAGACCGACAGCCAATAGCATCACAGTTTGTTGAAAAAGTTACTGTTGCCATGATTGAGAATGCCAGACACAATGTGTGATCTTCACATTATTTGAACATTCCATTGTTCATTGGTGGAAAAGTGCTACGAAAAATTGTGGAATGGTATCTCTTCTGCAGTTGCAGGCTGTTGTGGATGCAGATGATAGTCACATTGGGCAACATTTTTAACCTTGAATGGAAACATGGTACACAATTAACAAATTTCATGTGAAAGTTAAAATTTGTTTCTTTCAGTGGTTTGTTCATTATTTCTCTTCTGCACGTCCTTGCAAATGTGTCCACAAAGTTTCATTGTCTGAAAATCACTAATTTTTCATGAGAAACTCTCTCATGTGGCAAAAGTGTAATTATATCCACCCTGTGTGGTAAACAGTACACTAAAGAACAGAACCTACTCATTCTCAGCTACCACCTACCTTTCAAGGAATCACATGAAAGAAAACTAACATGGATATGTTTATTAATAATAAAGCTCGCACGGAAATAGGAGACTGGGCCATTCTTGAAGATTGCCAACAAAGTGACCAAAACGTAATCACAATAAAAACCCAGACCAGCAGTGCAGCAAATGATGTCTCTGATAAGAGACTCTTACAAGCGGACTGGGGTAGATTCTGAGAAATTGTATCAGATTAGCCTCTGCAAACTGCAAGCATGGACTACAAAATCCGTACACTGACTGAACTGACACAGACAGCACAAATGACGGAAACACCACACAAACAATAAACCAAAACAACACTCAAAAATCCCATGGTAGCTCAAGCTTACAATCAAAAGAAACAAACAAGGCAACCTAAAAATTACTACCAGTGAACAAACAATGCTATAGAAAGGCAGGCAAGACTGGATATACACAGAGAGATGAAAAGTAGATACAGAACAGCCATTTTTCAGACAAAGAAATAACATTGGGACAATTTTACACAGACACAATTACAGGAAAATTTATAAGGATTACCTTACAAAATTTCAGCAGAAAACATCAAAACCCCACTGGCCTTGTCAGCTCTGCAACAAGATGGTGGCTGTCAAATTACTTACTCCAAAAACTCCTGCCTGATGATCAAAATACAGCTGTACATGTACGCACCAACCTACGAGCAGAACAGCAGCTTTACTACGGAACTTAAACCATAACTTGTCCCTTTGTGCTAAAGGATGTCGCATGAGTAATCCGAGACTGAAGAAGAAATAAGCCCACTGGACCTGCCAACATCCACTAGAAGTGCTACAACAGATCACGCTGCTTATTATCCCCTTTCCAACTGATTCCCTGTGGCAGGAGACAATACCCGTAGTGTGGAAAATAGCAAATACGTGCTCCTCATAGGCCTTGGAAAAACAAATCAATCGACAATGCAATAAATCAAGCAGCCTGCATACTGGAAAACACAGTTCAGAAATATGTGATAGCCATAATGGTAGACATTGCACGTACATTGGACAGCCTCTGTTGGCCTGCTCTTTTTGCTCATCTAATGGCTCTGTGGATAGCACCATACTGTACTGCAGCCTATGGAAGTAATATTGGAACAGGGTTGTTGAATGGCAAATGGAACCATTAGTGGTCAAAAAACTCCATAAGAGATCCTCACAAGAACCAACAAGCATTCCCATATTTTGGGATCTAGTAGTAGAACCTTTATTACATCTCATAAAGAGCATTCAATATGCTGACAGAATTACAGCATATGGCAATAAACTGTTCGTGGTAGTGTCAGCAGTCTCCCATGCACGATATGTGGAGAGAGCCAGTGGCATATTGCAACAACCGATGCACAAAAAATTAACTAACAATTACCTTGAACACAACACTTCGTCATACTTGAGCTTCTAATAGTGGACGAGCCCCCAATTTTTCTGCACAAAATCATGGAGCATTTTTATTTGGTAATTAGAATAGGTGTAAGAATATAGTTAGGGGAACGTAAGAAGGCAAAGACAGTCTAAGTTCCTTTCCAACATACGGGAAAGGTTAGGAATACAACACACTACTCCAAGCCAGAAAATGATACATTTACTAACCGGACATGGTCCATATCCAACATGCTTAAATCGGATGAACAGCCATCTGAGCCAAGAATATGCCACCCCAAACATGGAATACCACACCTCATCTCTCATACACAGGTTAGATGACAAATGATAGCAAACGACAACTCTTATAACTTGCTTAGATCAATGGGCAGACCTAGACACTATTTTGAGAGCAGATCTGCAGCGAGACGAAACATAATCATAACACTAAATGACAGTGATGATAATGAAAATAAAACATCACACAATGATATAGATGCAAAAGATGAAGCCTGAAGCGCACACACACACACACACACACACACACACACACACACACACACACACACACACACACAAGAACCAGCTGCTGTTGCTGAAGGGCCATTTAAAAAATTGTAATATCAAATCGAAAGAAAGAAGGTTGATGCAATTCCAAGGCTTTTCCTTCCTGTTATTGAAAGTGGCAGGCAACTATCTGATCTGCACTTACCTATCTTCTTTTTTTCTCTTCTACTTTACTGACATTTTTCCTTATCACACACTGTAACCTTTAACTAATATGCAGTTTCTGTTTTGTTTAACTTTCTTTTCAACTCATTATTATTTCCTTAGTCAGTTTTTGCTAAAAAATATCCTACTGGTGAGGGTCTTACACTGATGAACACTACAGTGGAATAATTTATGCTATTACATGATGAAAACTGTAGAATGTATGACATGTTTTAAAATACTATGTCACAGGTCTTTGAATGTGCGATAAATGAATAAATGTGGTTTCGACATAACTGTATTGTAAAATGACTATGGCCACTTTCTGATAGGGTTGTACAATGAAAGTATACATGACTGAGCAGTATGTTCATTGCACAGTCATCCTGATTGTACAAATGCTACTATGATGTGTAGATACAAAAAAAGGTGTTCATGGTTAACATACAACTTCTCCCATATCCATCATAGGGTCTTGGAAGACAGTGGTAATACAACAATAGGCATCCTTCTGGATTTCTTACCCTCTGTACATAAAGTTTCTGTTGAAACTATACATCATAGCTGGACTGAATGTATGTAGAGACTAAATAGTCTTTACCTCATTGTTCCTGACTGTGCACGTGTGTATCAGCGCCACTTTTTGTTGGTCCAACAAATACTGTGGTTTAATTGTTCAAAATACATCGATACTCCACACACCCATTTAAACTCATGAATTTTCCATTTGAAAATGGTTCTCAGTAAGAATGAGAGCTGATAAGCCTCCACATGAGTTCTGATCCCTCTGACTTTCCCATCATTATCATTTCATGAAATGTAAAATATCTCCAATCTCCATTATGCATGTGGCACTCCTGTAGTTTCTGCCAGTGTAGTTTAATGGGTAGCTCCATAATGCTCTTGCACTTACTAAATGAAACTTTGATTAACTATGTTTTGGGTCTTCTCAAATTCCTCTATTAATCCTACCGGTAAGGGTCTTAACTTATGAACAATGCTCAAGAACTGCTCTAAAGGGAGTTCTGTATCCACTATAAAAATGAAGTTGCAACCATGAGACATCAAGTATTCTGTAAACATTTCATATCTAATCAGTGATCTACAGTTTCTGATACAATAATTGTTTAGCCGTGAGATTCATATACGAGAGCTACCATGGCTATGTCTTTCATGATTATACACTTGCATTAGAAGGGATAGGTGTCTTATGGCATTGTGACTGCTGATCATCTTGTGCATTTGTCCTTCATACGTAATCAGAATAAATTTCTGCTATCAAAAAATAAAACAGAACTACAGAGAGAGAAACTTTTCTTTTGTTGATTATTGAGATAAGTTCACCAACGAAAGTATGGCCAATATATGTATCTGCCATTGCCCATCTGAGATTGACTCTCTAATAACATCTCTGTAATTGGGACCCTAAACTTGCTCCTTTTTCTTTCTCACAGATAGTAGTTATCTGTTGATGTAAGGGTAGACCATCTCCTGCTTCCAATATGAAGTGAAGTATTATATGCCAGATAGACACACAGAAAGTAGGACTCTGTCATTTTGTGTGCCAAGTTGCCACCTAACACATCATTGGAAAGATAAATGTTAAGCTGTTCTTCCACTGTTCTGCAAGTCCATAACTGTTAAGAGAATTCAAATAGCATTTTAATACATGAACAGTGTCTATAATGTAAGCAGTTGTGTTAGTGTTGATTTGAACCAAGTGGAGTAAAAAGAATGTGCTAATAAAACTGGATCACCAAAATTTTAGGCTCTTGAATTTATTGGTACACAGCTGACCTGTCCAAAGATGTTTCACATCATCATCATCATCTTTCCATTTTTTGTATAAATAAATTATGTAATAACGACTTTAAACGGTTTAAATGAGACAAAGTTGAGGATATTTACAAAAGTAATCAAAGTAAATATGGATAACAGCGTTAAACAAAAAAAAAAGTATTATCATAAGATCAGTTATACCTGTCATTTAAAGTTGAATAATACCTTTCAGTGCTGTGCTGCGATTGTCGTGAGTTAGTGCTTTAAAAATTCATCACCAACCCCTTCCTGAATGCTTTATATTGCTTGCTGTTAAAAGTGCCCGTTTCACTTTGCTGTGCATACTTATTTTGAACAGTGTGTGTAGCAAATTGGATCTAACATTATTTTCCAACTTTTGCTGTTGTACAATGACAACATTCCCCTATGGTACCAAGAAGTAATCCCATTCTGTTACAGTAAAAACCCATTTTTACATTCCCACATTTTACATTTCCTTTTTTTTTACATTCACTTTTGTCGGACACAACAGAACTCCTATTACCTCAATACAATGCTTTCCTGTCACTAACAATTCAGTGGTACATTTCCCACATTTTAAGTTTTCTTTGACGTTATCACGATATTTAACACTGATATTCATACAGATTTCTGCAAAAAGTGCATCATATTCCTGCTCAAAGTCAGCCTTGGAAAAAGCAGAAAACACAGACTATACACAAAGTTATTGATCACATAAAGCAGCGTTTGCACAGGAAGCCAGATTTTCATTGTCGGCATGTTGCATCGTAGTCCCTGCATTATAGGTATGTTGTGTTGGGAAGTGCGCAGAAGTATAAATATGCTGAGTCACTGCCTTAATGGTAATCACAATCTGACAATAATGACTCTAGTAGGTATCTTCTTCTGCTCACGGTGCTGTAATACAACAGTTTTAATTTGATTGCACAGGCATGTATACAAATAAACACCACTTTTGAAGATGGCCATCTCCATAATAGGCCATCATGAATAGTTGTTACTTCTGCATGAAATACACTAATCCACACTAGGCATGCAGTCTTATGTTGGTACAACACGATATCAGTCGTAAACATTCCTCCTCAAGATGCTCTGTAACATAACGACAATTTCTGCCCTCTTTCTCACCCTGGATGTTTCTGAACCGAGGGACCACCTTGTTGGCAACAAGCTTTGTATTTTGTGCTTATTGTTTTATGGTTACGAAGACTACCAACTTAGTGCTTTAACCAGTATTGTGTTTCAAGTTTTATGTACCATAAGTTTATAACGGTTATCAATAATAAGTCTCACATTAGAACATGAATGCCTTTTTAGTGTGGTTTCATGAAAGAGTAGAGCTAATTGATGTTAGAAAAAAATAAAAACAATTATGTCAGAACTTTTTAAAAAGTACAATTTGTTTTAATTTCATAATTTGAGCATTATAAAGAGAATGACAGCAAGAGTAATTTATTCATTTTTGCTTGTTGTTTTTCCTATTCTTTCTCGTATTTTACACTTACCTACATTTTACATGTTTTTGGGCCAGTCCACTGAAAAGTGTGTAAACAGGGTTTTGCTGTATGTGAAAATCAAACCTTTAGGTGGAATTCATCAGGCTGCAGGGAGATTCCCTTGGTTAAGTATTGTGAACTAGTATAGTAAGGGCTGTTTAATGAATACTCAACTTTTATCTGTGCTAAATATTTTGTTTGCTGATCATGTTGTCTTTATGTTGCAGATAATTGATCTTTTAACAGCATATCTTCGTGAGCTTAGTACTGCTGGAGAGAGTGCTGCTGAATATCTCTCATTGTATCAGTCCTTAATTCAACCTCCTCCATGGAAAGAGTACCTAGCGTTGAGAGGCATATTAGTACATATAGCTGGCCTTCTTACACAGGAGATTGAGGAGCTACATCACCTTGAAGAGACTACTCTAACTTCGAACCTTTCTCAAGGTACTGTAATGAATGATCCTTGCATTGTATATTGTCAATGTACATAGTTTCGATTTGCGAGAATCACCGTAAACTATAATTAGAGATAAAATCCATGTTGGATATTATTGACGTCCACATCCATAATCTTCAAACTACAATTTGGTATATATTGAAGTCTCTTTTTTTAAAAATAATAATAATAATAATAATAATAATAATAATGGGTTCATCGTTTTCAATTTATGGATGGTGTGTAGGAATAATTATTACTTATCTGCTTCTGTGTATACTGTTATTAGTGTAATTTCATCTCCATTAATGATCTGTACAGGGCTTAAGAATATTCATATTTTTCTACTCTCTAAAGTGGTTTCTGAAAATTTTGCAAGTAAATTTTCATAAGGTATTTGATGTTTTTCTCAGAATGAATGCCATTTCAGATTTTTCAGTGTTTGCATTACACTCTCTTCTGAAATGAACAAGCCTAAAACTATCTGAAGATGGTATCTGTTCTTTTGGACCTGTCCGAAAGAACAGATCTTGCAGCTGTCAAAGAATGAAATTACAATGAAATCCAGATCATTGTGTGCC
The DNA here is from genome assembly GCF_023897955.1 of Schistocerca gregaria. Taxonomy (NCBI): domain Eukaryota; kingdom Metazoa; phylum Arthropoda; class Insecta; order Orthoptera; family Acrididae; genus Schistocerca; species Schistocerca gregaria. Next base: position 504,631,433 of record NC_064931.1, on the reverse strand, counting down.
AATGTGTGACCCCGACTGGGACTCTAACCCGGGATCTCCTGCTTACATGGCAGATGCTCTATCGGACTGACTCATGAGGCCACAGAAGATAGTGCGACTGTAGGGACTTATTTGTGGCATGCTCCCTGAGAGACCCAGATTTCCAACTTACTGTCCACACGCTACATTTGTGGTGCCCCTGCCCACTATACTCATCACTCGTGGCAGCCAGTATACTGATTCCCGTAAGAGTTTGAACAATGTGAGTGCATCCGCACTGAAGATAATTGGCTGGTAAGTCTTGTGTATATGAAGATGGGATCTGTTCTTTCAGACATGACGGGACACACATTTTCAACTGTCCCCGTTGATATTTATCAACGCCTGTAAGCAGCTGATGGTCTGGATTTCATTGCAATTTATTTTTTTCCAAAACTATTAATGTTGTGACCCTCCCCCCCCCCCCCCCTTTCTTTTTCCCTTAATATGAATGCAGTGAACAAGGTGACACAGTGAGTTAGTGTGGCACTTCGATTTTGGTGGAGTAGCACTCATATCCCTATCTAGCCATTCAGATCTAGATTTCTTTTGTTTTGCACTAAATCAAGTAATGTGAATGCAGGAATGGTTTCCTTCAAAATGGCACACATACGGCCCTTTCATATTCAATCAGTATTCCACTACAGGCTGTTAAAGTTATATTTAAGCAATTTCTTTCATAGACATAATGTAGTTTCCCAACATCCTACCAGTAAATTGAAGGCTAATATTATGCTCGCCTATACTTTACCTGTGTAATTTTTGCACTGTGTGTATCTACACATTGCCACTCCTATTCCTGTAACTTGGTTGGCTCCATTTGTGACCCCTTGAGTCTGTACTTCAAAATTTGTGAAATTCACTATGTCACTTTGTGTTTTTGTACCAGGTTGGTACAGTGCCGTAATTTACTGTTTGTTTCAAATAGTTTTGTATAATAATGCTTCTCCATAACTGTAAAACATCAGAGATGGCAACTAATACACTGTAAGAAAAAGAAGCCTCATCACGAAGGAACTTTCCAAATAGGACAAAAATTGAAAGATGCGATTTACATGTACAGGCAAGCAAATAATTACAATGTCAGAAAAATGATATGATTATTCAAGAGAAAGAGCTTCACAAATTTAGCAAGTCAGTAATGCATTGGTCCACCTCTAGCCCTTATGCAAGCAGTTATTTGGCTTGGCACTGATCATGTTGTTGGATGTCCTCCTGAAGGATAACATGCCAAATTCTGTCCAATTGGAACATTAGATCATCAAAATCCTGGGATTGTTTGGAGGGCCCTGCTTATACTCTTCCAAATGTTGTCAACTTGTGAGAGATTTGTTGGCCAAGGTAAGGTTTGGCAAGCACGAATATAAGCAGTAGAAAATCTCACTGTGTGCAGGCAGGTATTATCTTGGTGAAATGTAAGCACAGGATGCCTGACCATGAAACGTACTGCTGTGTTCTAAGGGTGCCAATGGGGTTCTGCTATGAAAAGAAATGGCACTCCAGACCATCACTCCTGGTTGTTGGTTTGTATGGCAGGTGACAGTCAGGTTGGTATCCTCTGCTGTATAGGTCAGCTCCAGACACATTAGGATAATTCCTCCATGGTTCATCAGTCTTTTAAAGCATATCATCCAATAAGTAATTAATGTATAACATGAACTGAAATAGCCACAGCAACTTCCCTGTAGTACACACAAACTTTTCTCTGTCTGTGAATAACTCTTGGTACAGCGTAGTATGCTGCATCTGTCTTGGAAGTAATTCTCAGTCCAGTACCAAACCTAGCAGTATATTCTTATTAGCATATTTTCTTGGACAGAGCAGTGTATTGAGAAAAAAAATTAAATCTTTTAGATGAATAGACATAATGCTCTTCTAGTGATTTTTCTCTGTTTTGCTTATTTTAATGCTATGCTCATATTTCCATCTTGTTCATCTCTCCATCTGCTGTGGTTGAACAGTGTTCTGCAGTCATTAAAATGCTGAACTTGCTTGTTGAATAAGGGCATTACAATTTCCCATCCAGATTCAGGTTTCCATGGTTTGCCTAAAATGCTAAGGCACATACCGTGATAGCGCTTTGAAAATGATAGGCCTCAATTTCCTTCCCTAGACAAAGCTTGAGCTATGTGCCAGTTGACCTTGTCATTAATGGGACATTATACCATAATCTTCCTCCTTCCATCTGCAGTTTGCAAGGTAAGCTAGCTCTCCACTGATATTCATCTACAGAGTGGCAAGTTAAATGTTCATCTTTTTCTATCTTTTCCTCATAGTATGTTTATTAATTTCTGTGCACGCTGTTCTGTTTTAACAGGTTAAATCTCATGTTTATGTAAGGGTAAATTCATTCAGTCTATAGTACAGTAGTTGCTCTTTGAACACCCAGCTACATAACTCATTAATGCATCAGTGTCCATTGGTGACACATCAGGAGGGTAGCAAGTTGCATATCTGGGATTCTGTCTGTTTCTATAGTTCACTTCCTCAGGATGATGAGGACATGTGCATGCTATGTGCGGACACAGGAGGAGTTGGTGACAATTCACGAATAGCTGAATGTGCGTATGGCTGCCTCAGGATGTAGCAGTGGTGGAGAATGCAGCACGTCACTTGGGACACCTCAGGTGTCACTTGTTTTGCCCATGGGCTCTGCTATCGAGGCACCTTGGGAAATAAAATAAAATTGAAAAAAAAATAGTAATAAAATAATGGTGAGTTTATCACCCCCTGCACAAATTTCAAACAAGGGGTTTCAGCATTAACGGGCAAGAGCTTTGAAATATCTACAAGATCTGGAGTTCACAGTCAACTCCACTGAAACCTTCACATTTCACCAGAATTACTTATGAATATGCACTGCAATGGTGTGAAAGCAGATAGCATGTAAATACAGCTGTGTATTTTAATGATTATGTCCAGTCACCATACAAATAAAAAAACTTGACACTCGACGGGTTGTGCCTTTACTATATTCAGTTTTGTGGGAGCTGATGTGACTTTGAAGGAACAAACTTTGCTAATCAACCACATCATGGGCAAAAGCAGAAGTGACATAAGGGCATTAGGATTGAGTCAGTGTTTTGCATTTTCGAATCACTTTACACATTAACACGTACAACTGGAAACACTTGTTAGTGCAATGAGAACTCAGAAACAGAAGAGGACAGTAACAGGTGTGTTTAATTAATAACAACAAGAATTGTATTTATTTTAAAATGCATTACACAGTACAATCAGAACACTTAACAAACATTAAAATGTCATTTTTTCCTCTACTAAATGCATTGTATTACAACAGCCTTATTTACGTTTGTATTCCTTGCTACAAGTAGGCAAGCTCACACATTTCAAGATGAAAATCAGTATAACGAGCATTGACGAATCCATGTTATTTACTTGTGTAGTTTTTGCCATAAGAATCTGATGATGAGTATGAGATGCACACAACTGTGAGTTGTTATCACTGGAAGACCAACAATTTTTCAGGCGCCAAGTCAAAAAGAATTTTATTATAAATGGTAGGACTACTTAAACCAGACTACCGATAGTGATGATGGTGCAGATACTGATTGTTTATCGATGTTTAAGTAATACCAGTGTTTGCTGCACTGTGATGGAAAATTGAAAGTGCCACTTATTTTAATTGGTGCACGAGCTGTGGACTGTACAGTTGGAAATGTAACTGCCATCACAAAATCTTCCATGGTTTGTCACAATATTCCAAGTTCATGGATGTACCACAGTTTTTTTTTTTAATTTTATTTTATTTATTTATTTTTTTTTTCTTTTTTTTCCAAGTTCATGGGTGTAACCCTGGTGTTTTTTCACGTTCTGTCAAGTGCAGACTTTGAGCGGCATAGCTATATTATAGGAATACATTGGTATGATGTGTGAAGGTGGCAGGACCGCTGTGTCTCGCCACACCTTTCCTTAGTGTTCCTTAATACCGTATTGTGCTTTTTATACCACTTCCCCCACAAAACTTCTACAAACTACAGGGAGGACAACGGTTCAATCCTGTCTCTGGCCATCCTGATTTAGGTTTTCCGTGATTTCCCTAAATCGCTTCAGGCAAATGCCGGGATGGTTCCTTTGAAAGGGCATGGCCGATTTCCTTCCCTCACCCGAGCTTGCGCTCCGTCTATAATGACCTCCTTGTCGACGGGACATTAAACACTAATCTCCTCCTCCTCTACAAACTACACACTTTATGTCGACTGCACTATGATCACAAGTCCGATCTCAGAGATTTAGCAGCTGTAACACTGCAGTAGTGTGATGGCCCTTCTGTTTTCTACTGAGAAAAAACATAAGGAGTGAAGAAGCCGCCCTTGATCTCTTCAAGAAGCCGCCCTTGATCTCTTCAAGAAGCCGCCCTTGATCTCTTCAAGAAGCCGCCCTTGATCTCTTCAAAAGCCGCCCTTGATCTCTTCAAGAAGACGCCCTTGATCTCTTCAATGCAGTTTTAATCTTGTTGTGCAGTTTATACCGTATCTACTGCAGTTCATCAGCAAGCATGTGCACCTAAGGTAGCAGCATTGCATGGCAGACCAATAAACACGCCCTCTCTCGCATCCCTATTCCTTATGGTGACCTCCTCCTCCTTCTTCTTCTTCTTCTTCTTCTTCTCCTCCACCTCCACCTCCACCTCCACCTCCGCCTCCTCCTCCACCTCCTCCTCCTCCTCCTCCTCCTCCTCCTCCTCCTCCTCCTGCCTTTCTTGTGCTTGTAGACACTGAAGCTCAACGTTACATCGACAATAAATACGTTCCCCAGTTTTTATGAGAATTATGTATATATATGAAAGTAATTTTTCAGATAACAAGATGTTGGAAAAAAGACATTTTTTGACAATATAATGCAACATTTTGGACATTCTGGCAGATTATTTTGACATTACATTACTTTTTTTAAAAATTCAGGTCATCTATCAAATTCTACTAGAATACAATATCTGTGATAAGAGAGTAGTAGTGGTTACAATGCTGCAGTTATGAAAGAACTGCCTAAATCTTAAGGATTTGACATTCACCCTGTTTTCCCCACTGCATCAACTTAACAGTACAAGATTGTTTCAGAGCAGAAATATTTTCAAAAAATTTTACTGAAAACAAAGACCATTTGTGACTTTCTTTCATAACTCTACACTAGCCAGTGACAAATTGCACAATGTTCGAAAAAGAGCAAACAAAAAAGAACTGAGACTGGTACAAGAGGTGCCAACTCGATGGAACAGCTCATGCCACCTGGTCAAAAGAATTTTGGAAGTACAAAGTTAGCTTGACATTGCGATCAATTAAAGTTCAAAAGCACTGCCTAGCGTCACAGCAGAAAATTACTTAGCTATACAAGAGAAGCAACAACAATCACCATCTTAGGGAAGTCATACAGCACTGTTTCCTTTAACGATACGTCTTATACGAGGTATTGCTGCAAAGTTTTCAGACTTTTAAAGCACCTTAACAACTAATGAGAGACAAAGTGTTCTGGATTCCCTGATTAAATCAGTCAGTGAAAGAGTGAAAGCATATAACTCATTGACTGTTAATATGCCTGTGACATTATTAGATCCTAGGTTTAAAAAAACTTGTTTCAGGACATTTCACGAGCAACATAATGCTGCACAAGTACTTCAGAAAGAGTATGCTGCTATCATCGCATCAACTACAAGAATAATACCTGAAACAGGAGCATCCATGAGCAGTGCTGATACACCTACTGATAGTCTAACAGTTTGAAATCGGTTGATCTACTTTTTTTGCCCAATTAGCAACAGTGTAATGTCGATGCCATTACACCAGTCAGTGATTCCATAATTGACCTACATCAGTATTTTGAAAAACCTGTAATAGACAAGCCTGCTTGTGTATTAGAATATTGTGCAAAATGCAACAGTATGTTGCATGTAATGACCATTAAATTTTTTTGATGTCCAGCAACTTCAATTCCTGCAGAAAGGGTTTCCTCCAAGGCAGGATATAATAATTACTTAAAAATGCAATGGACTAAAGGAGAAGAATTTAAACACCTTAGCTTATCTTGTAATATTGTATTTTAAACAACAGACCAAGGGACAAGAATTTAAATACCTAAATTTTTATAAAACAAAATTTGCATATGTTGTATTGTTGTATTTTATGCAATAAAAATTCTTAGAAATCTATTTTTCATTTAAAATGCCTGCCCAACACAATCAATGTTTAATGAATACATCGACTGTTTTTAAAAATAAAATCAGTAATATCGGATGCGTCAACTATCGATGTTTAAGCAACACTAGGAAGCACTTGAGGATAAATATTTTGCCTGCAAGCTGATAGTCAACAACAAAGCAACCTCTCATGTGGGACACTGAAAATCCTTATGAAATTGTGGCACATTAACGAGATTCAAAAAAAGGTTAATGTATCCCTTGCAGTGCCCCAGGCAAAGCTGTATGGGCCATTTTTCTTCTGTGAAAAGAAAGTGACAGCTGCCTCTTGCCTTGATATGTTGCAGTTGTGGGTTGTTGTTGCTCCATCCCTCCCCAGCATGACTGCTAATTTCATGTGCCGACAAGATAGGGCACCCCCCCCTCCCCATTATTGGAGCATCGATGTTTGTCGCTACCTAAAAATGAACTTCTGCATAATTGGATTTCTCATATAGGTGAAAATGTGGCTTTATTCCCTTGGCTCCCTAGGTCACTTGATCTAACGTCTTGTGATTTATTTCTTTGGGGATACATTAAGAATTGTGGTTACATACCCCAACTACCAAGAACACTGGCCATAGGGGCTCAGCAGTAACAACGTTATTGGTTGAATGATTGCATATGGTACTTATGGTCAAGACATCTAGGAAAGTTCTAGTAAACTTGTTCAAATTCAGTAGTAATTCATTTTGTGATCCTTTTGTTGGGTAATCAGCTTCTCTAACACCTGATGATAAACTTCAAACTTAATCACTTTATTCTGTTCAGTTAATTCTTCCACATTACATTCATGTACTTTTCTGTATGTGGCCAATGCTCTTTTTAATAAGCACTAAACTTCCTACTTATGTCATCATTCACAGTCACAAAGTGTGTTAACCTAGTAGAATGAAAATTTCACTAATAAGTACAACGGAATGTAAACAAATGGCCTCCCTTTCGTACCCTGTTCCACCTACCTCCTATTAAACACCCAACAGATGTTTCTGAGGCTAGATGAGTTTCATGTTGGCTGAATTATACCAAAATTTATGGTAGGTACATTGAGATTTGCTGTGAGATAAGTTATGAAACTGAAACTTCCCAAGTAGTTCAATTTTCTCATTACCTGTGCGGTAGAGCTTTGTGAATTAACATTACAGAATTAAAACTCAACTGTCTTTGGTTGTAATACTGAAGCTACAAATTGTGCTTTTAGGGTATGCCCTGAAGATGCTTACAGAACTGCTTGCACTGTTCCTGGAACAAGATTGTATCAAGCAGCAATATAAAGGCCAGCTTGTCAGTGCCGTTCTTAATGGCTATGTATCTCTTCGAAGACTGGTGATCCAGAGAACAAGGCTTATTGATGAAACTCAAGAGAAGCTCCTTGAAATATTGGAGGAAATAACAACAGGTAAGAGATTAGAATATGCTTTAAAGAGAAATTGTATTTTATATTTCAAATTTGCAGCTAATACTAATACTTGCAATTTTACCGTATTGATTTGTCAACTGCTGTACTGAAGCTAAAATTGTGTCTCAAGCAACTCATGCTGAAAACAGAGAGAAGTGTAGATACCCATGAATTATAATTTATTTTTATTTGAAGTAGGCTTAATGTATCAAAAATGTTTCACAGGAACAGAAGATGAAACAAAGGAATTTATGGCAATTTGTATTGATGCTGTTAAAAAGTATAGTCTGCACGATATGCGTACACCAGTTTTCATATTTGAAAGAATATGTTCAATAATTTATCCTGAAGATAGTGATACAGGTGAATTTTATCTTACACTTGAGAAGGATCCACAGCAAGAAGACTTTTTACAGGTAAAACCTATACCCTTTAGAAAGTTGAGTGCTCATATAGTTTGTCAATGTGTAGTGGCTGGTTGTGGTTCAAACTGCTGGTGATGGTAGTCACGTGTGTGTGTGTGTGTGTGTGTGTGTGTGTGTGTGTGTGTGTGTGTGTGTGTGTCCGTCCGTTTTCTTTTTCTCAAGAAGACTCTGGATGAAAGCTCAATGTGTAATAGTCTTTTCATACTGCCTGTCTGCAACTCAACGTGTCTTCTTTATAGTGAGTAGCAATCTATCTTCTTCCTTATATTGTTGGGAAAAAGAACGTTGGTTGTTTAGTGATTGCACATTCCAATTGCTTAACGTTCAGATTATTTCGTGATGATATCTGTAGAGTAATTATATAGTCATTAAGTAAATTGAAATGTGAAATTTTTTTGTTTCTGTATCCACAATTGTAACATTTTAGTTAAGGACATGTCTTTGAGCATAGCTGCCTTTCTGTTACATTGGGATTTTTCGTGTCCTTATTCACTGTCAACTTGATAGATATTGTCAGTAATTTTGGGTTAACATGGTTTTATCCAATTAGTAGACTTCTTGTTTTCCAGGAGTGATGTTTTACGCTGTTAACTGAAGTCCTAATTTAGGGCATGCCGTTCCTGGTTTTTGCATCAGTAATGTTTAGTTTTGGAGTTGCACTCCTATCTAATTAGTATTTCCCTTTTTACTTGTGAAGTACAGTTAGACACCGGTAACACCCCATTTTTCCTGATGAGTTAGTGTTGCCATTAACTATTAACTTATAATTGTAGTTGGTATGGATGTTGATTTTTTTTCGACTTGTTTTGTAGTAGAGTCTTCTGCATAGTATCCCTTTTTTATTTTTTTAAGTGTTCCATACAAGATATAAGGAAAAAAAAGGACATAGACTTGCATCAGTGTGTGTTTATCCAATGTCTAATAAAGCGTTTCTCGTTTCTTCCATTGAGACTGTCTCAGGTTTTTAATTTATTAATAGCAAATATTTTCTTCATGTCCATGATTTATAACTGTAACAGTTGTCCTTCAGTACAGTCATCGTGATGTTCAAAAAATTAATGACGACAAAATTCCAAAGAGGTTCTATAAATATTGAAGCATAGTAACTACTCTACGTTTGCACACTTTGACTAACTTTAATTTCATAATTTCACTTGAATTCCTACTGAATTATGTGAGTTTTAATTTATACCATGAATGAAAAGTATTCTCACAGAAATTTAATGGACAAAATCTGCAAGTTTTGTGCTCTACATCTTCCACAACACTTGATTGTTGAAATAAATTTCTGAATGTTAGTGATGAGAAATTTCTTTCAATATTACTTGCACTCTGTTGTTGTTGTTGTTGCACTCATTAGTAGAAATATTAGTCACAATTTGCATTGTTTATTTTAATTTTGAACCGTCTTTGCTTTAAACAGAGACACAGTTCTGTGTGCCTGATTATTGTGGTTTTTACAATGTGTACATTCCTTTCATCCTAGAAAATTGCTACTGTTGCCTCTTCCTCAGATTAAAAATGAAATGTGAAAATCATAATTTCTGTTGCACCGCAGATAAACGGGGGAAGGGGGGGGGGGGCAGTTTGTTCATATGTATATGACCTTTGCTAAGGTGACTGTCCTCTAGTAAGGAAGTGAGAGAAGGCTTGTTCCAGACTGAACTTCTAGTAGATATTACATTGAACATGCTGACTGAATAGCCACTTTCAACATCATATTCATTGGGAATCTGTTGCACTTTGAATAGTTTCATATAATTGGAAATAGCACAAGTCCTCCTGTGTACAAAAAGGACAAACAAATGGATCCACAAAATTACAGACTTGTGTTGCCAACTTCATGCTGTTGCCGTATCGTAGAGCATATTTCAAACTCAGTTATTATGATATGCCCAGAGTAAAGAAGCTTCAAAGAATCAATATGGTATAAGGAAAAGCCACTTTAGCAAAACACAGTTTTCTTTGTTCAGACATGATGTACTGCAAATAGTAGTCACAGGTAAACAAGTTTTTGTAGATTTCCGAAAGCCATTTGTCACATATGGGGTTTCCCAATTCCCAGTGTTAGGTATGCTATTGTCCTTCACATATGTAAATGATCTTTCATCTAAAATACAACAAACAGAATTAATGCTTTTTGCAGCAACAGAAGAAATTGTAAACAAAGTTCTTGAAGTATCAATGATTGATTTCTCTGCAAATGGTCTTGCCCTCAGTTCTTTTTAAAACCTCTATTCAGTTCTCCACATCTAGAGGTACTAGATGAGCGATAAGAGGAAAACATGGCAAGGAAATAATGAATAGAGTGGAAACAACCTACATTCTTAGGTGTCCATGGGAAAAGCACATTTTGGAATGCATAAAACAACTTATTTCAGCCACATTTGCACATAGATTCATTGCAAATTTTGGGGAAAGACAAATCAGTAAGTTGACATATTTTCATTGAATAATGTAACACGGAATAATTTTCTGGAGTAACTCACTTTTAAGAAAGTCTTCATTGCTCAAAAACATGTGTGTAGACATCTGTTTAACACTGGAGTCAGGCTATTTAGAAGAATATTGGGCCTAGGGAACCAGCCATTTATGCTGTTTTTTTAATGTGTTACTTGCACTTACGTAATTGATGTATCTTTAAGAATAATAAATAGTGAAAAAGAACCTAGGTTCAATTTTCGTATTTACTTTAGTTCTTTAATAGACTACAAATTTTAAAATAATGATAGCAGAAAGTACAATTTTCCTCTCAAGAAAAAAGTGTGATGTGATTTAAGGAGTAATTTCTCCCTCTTGAGCTTCAAAAATTTCTTGCACACTAGACGGACGTGGTGCATTTGTAGCAGAATTACATCAAACTGTGAAACCTAACGAATACACACATGAAATTGTGTCAATGTAATCATATTGGGTCAGCCATTCACATCAGCAGCTGTCCTGTTCGCTAATGTTTCTTTCAAAATAGTTCTAGAAATTCGCAACAGAAGGCAGCACCAGTCAAGAAGCAGGTCATGAGACATGGATATATCGTTCTCATACAGAATGAGTCCAGTTTTCACACGATAAGTGGCTCGTACATTGAGAAAATTGCAGCCTGACCTGTGCTTGGGTTTGGTCTCCAAAGTGTTAAGAGTTAGGCATTCTGACCACTGTTACGCAGTATATTTTTTCCCTTGTGAAATTTTTTTGTAAATAATCCACTGCAGTTAAAAAGGGGCAATGCTCTACATAATTACAATACCAGAAGGAAAAACTACATTCATTACTCCATGTTAAGGTTGTCGTTAGTCCAAAAAGGGGTGTACAGTGCTGCAACTAAAATTTGTTATAAAATGTATGACAGACAGCAAAGCAAAAGTTAAAACCAAACTGAAAAGTTTCTCCTTGACAAGCTCTCCTGTTTCATAGAATAGTTTCTCTTACTGTAACGTGTAAAAGGTGATGTGTAGGAATTACTAATCATTCTGTATATTTAATTTATATGTAATAAATTAAATAAATGTAAATGTTCAGCATGTAGACATAACAACAATATAATTTGTGATGTGAATGTAAAATGACTCGTTCCATATCATTTTAATTTATCATGCTTATGATCTATGGAACGGAAAAGTAACAAACACTGTATCACATTGTCAGCTTTTGATCATATCGGTTTTGCAGATACAGATTGGCTAGTAGACTCCGGTGTATGAAAGTGACAAGTTCAACAGAGATTAAAGTAATTTAATTGTGCATAATACAACCACTAATATTCTTAATATACATAAATGATTTATCAGATATGCTCCACACACCGTTAGATTGTTCACTAAGGATGCTGTTGTCCATAAGAAAGTATTGTTGCCAGTGAGGGATCATGACAAAATGAAGAAAGAATTGAAAAAAATTTCTGCTTGGTATATTGAATATAAGTTCTCTAAATGTAGAAAATGCCAGATAATATCCATAACAAAGTCAAACAACCCAATAGTATAATATTACTACATTAATGGTGAACATCTGGTGCATATCCCATTATAACAATATTTATTGATAATGTTAAGAAGCAATATGAAATGTGACAAACAAGTAAAGTCCGTAGTATAAAGGGGCAATGGAGGCTATTGTTTGTTCTGGATTCTGACAGTGTACTGAGTAACTGTAAAGGAAGTCTCATACAGCACTGGAGTTCAACCAATTCCAGCATACTGGTGCAGTGTTTTGATCCATTGTCAAATGTGTGTGACAGTAGGTGTCGAAAATATCACAGACTTGCTACTGGATCGTAACAAATTGGTATAGGCGTATGAAAGTGGTAACAGAGACATTCAGGAAACTTGAGTGAGAATCTTTGCAAGAATTGGAACTTTTTCTTGCAAAATGCTGGAAGTATAAATATAATACCTTATTTTAAGGAAAATGGTATAAAACTTTTTATCATGTGTTTTGGGAGTTGGGTGTAGTGTGAGAAAATTAAAGCAGATGCCCCCCAACACACACACACACACACACACACACACACACACACACACACACACACACTAGGTTTGAAGTGGGAAGTATGTAAATTATATGTAGCTTGATACATTATTCAGAACCAGAGCAATTACTTAATGAATTGATAATAGGATAATACATTTCTAAACTTTGTGAGTATGTCTTGAAATTTGTGATTAAAGTCCATATAATTACAGGGTAGAATGGTTGGGAACCCATATGCAAGCACAGAACCTGGACTTGGCCCTCTGATGCGTGATGTGAAAAATAAAATATGCCAGGACTGTGAACTTGTGGCATTATTAGAAGATGATAATGGAATGGAATTATTAGTTAACAACAAGATAATCAGTCTGGATTTACTAGTGAGAGAGGTAAGAGAGTGAGAGAGGTGTGTGTGTGTGAGAGAGAGAGAGAGAGACTAAAACAGAAACATTGCACCCACTACATATAGGTTCTTTAAAAAACTTTCTCTTTTTTAATACAGGTTTACAAAAAGGTTTGGGTTGCAGAAGGGGGTGAGGGTGATGCTATGAGAGTTGTATACAGAATGCGAGGTCTTCTTGGTGATGCTACAGAAGAATTTGTGGAGACTTTGGATGCCAAAAGTGAACAAGAAGTAAATGATGAAGATTTGTACAAGATGGCCAATGTCATGGCTGACTGTGGAGGCTTACAGGTAAGTAATGATATAATGTATTATGCCCTGCAGATTTAATGGGCCAATAAAATAAGTATTTACCTTTTTTTTTTTACTGTGTTCATTACAGTATCATATTTTATTACTTAGATACATGTCATTTCCATTTGATACGTACCTATATTTTCCATAAAGGTACTTCAAGCTGCATCCAACATGTGCCTAATGATAGTGCTTAATTGACATTTTCCAAACTACCTCAGTGGTTACCTTTTTTGCTTAAAGTGGTACATGTATATTTTATGGCACATTTGTTTTGTCCATCTTCCATATCACTGTACAGGGTGGAGCAGAGGAAACACGTTTTGTAAATTACTAGTACTCAGCAGGAACTGGGGCTATTTGCCTTGAACAGCATCAGGTAGAGAGCTCATACAACGCAGTTGCAGCTACTATGGAGTGTAGAGCCTTGTATGTTTGTTGTCGATCAGTTGGTGTTTTTTTTTTTGAACAATGGCTCTGTAATTAGAGTTCAACATCTTTCCTGTTGAAATTTTGATATCAAATGTCAAGGTGCAGTCTCAGAATGAGACACTCTACTCAAATGAGCTGAGGTGTTTTGCAACTAATGGATCTGTGATGAAGAAAAAAACCATCTGGTCTTCCTTATACAATCCAAACTCTGGAAAATATAGATAGAGTGAAAAGAAAAGTCTGAAATGGCCAGTTAGGCAATAGGCTGTAACACTGGGTGTGTCACATCATTTACTTCTTTACATCTTACCTGAGGATATCAACTTTCACCTATACAAAATAATGATTGTCATACAGCTAAGTGAATGCAAAGTGCAATGCAAAGAATTTTGTGACATAACGGACTCAATTCTTACGGAAGATGGGGAAATCCTAATAATGATGGGTGTCAGAAGTCTATTTCCATCTGGGTGACTATGTTAATGTACAGAGCTGTTGGTACTGGGCGTCAGACAGCTCATGTGAACTACACCAAAAACTACTCCACAGCCCAAACTTAATAATGTGGTGCAATGTCTCCAAGATAAGGATTGTTGGTCCTTGATTATAACTTTTTTTTTGGGGTGGGTGGGGGCCTGCATTACTCTGACATCAGCTTACTACATGGAAATGTTAAATAACTTCATGCATTCAGAACTGAAAAGGAATTGGATGAATATTAGATAAATAGATAAATGTGGCTCCAACAAGATGGTGACATAGCTTTCACTGCCAGAGCATCTGTGTAAGTGATTCGACAAATGCTTCCTGGACATAACATTTCATGATTCGGTGATTTTCTGTGACCTGAAATTATTTTTAATGCAATTTTTTTCTCTAAATGAAGCAGTAATTGTTATTCTGTAATGAAAAACAGGCATTTCCTCTGCTCCAACCTGTGTGTACAGCACTCAATTTGCTACATGGAGAAAAGGAGAAAAAATAAATAGAAGAAAGCTGTTATGGCCTCTGGCATCATGTAACACAAGATTTAGTATACTTTTGTTGAGGAAATTTGCTGATGATGACTCGTTGTTTTGTCTTGTCAACTATTCATTAATATTTTCATTTCTATTTTTGTTTAGAAATTATAATTGCTATTTGCCAAATCTGGATTGTGGGAGGCCAAAGCATATCCATGAAGACTGTTGCCAAAATGCTTCAATGTACATAGCTATTTGCGAGCATGTATCACCATAATTGGCTGCTTCACCTTTTGTTCTTAGTAATTCAACAAAGGTCAAATGTACAATATTAAAACTTGATTTTAATATGGGTTGCATGCAGTTCATCACTAGCTCTCTGTCACAGGTCTAATAAAGACTAGAAATAAGTTTTAATGTTTGCTTTATCATTGATTCATCTGGCCACAGGAAGCACATCTGCTTTCTTTTGAAACAACTGAAACCTGTGCTTCATAAGCTGAAATGACTATGAGCCATAACAAGTCAACTATCTGACACCATAACAAAAAAGTACTAGTAACACTCATTACAATGTGTAACCATCAATGGAGTATTGGAGTGTTCTCCTGTCCACCAGTCACACCAGTTTCAAAACGAAGCATCACTATTGTAAAGCTTCTGATGGCAGGTCTTAGTCACTTGGCTATGCTTATGACATAGCTTCCTTACACAAGTGTGGTCCAGTGCAAGGGCCCGCCCATTTATCACCCATTTATGGTGTTTGTGGCATAAACATTTTAGTGTGTCATATTTTATAAGTGCATTTTATATTATGATGAAAGGATATCTGTAAATTGAAGATGTGCTCTCTGTCTTGTGCAATGACAACACAATTATAGTAATTTCTGACAATTTAGTGTATTATTTGGACTTGTGCCTAAACTTATAGCCTGTTCTGTGTAACATTAGATCTGGCTCATGCTTTTTAAGTCTGGAGATCAGCCAGCCTCATTTTACGATTACCATTTTTCATTGTTCTATTTCTCGTCATAACAAAAATTTCAGAGCTGGTTCATAAAGAGCTATTGGTGGGCTCATTGATAAATTTTTTAAGTTTTATCTCCTTTTAAGCAACACTTGTCTCATAATAGTGATGTATTGACACTGAAAACCTAGCTGTCATGTGCCCACTCAAACATATCATCCTCATCATAAACATCTGCACGACTACTCTCCAATTCACACTCAAGTGCTTGTCAAAGGTTTCATCGAACTACTTTGACCATTTCTCTCCTGTTCCATCCCCAGATAGCATGTGTGAAAAATGTACACGAAAATAATTCTGTGCGATCTCTGATTGCTGTCATTTTATTACAGTGACCATTTCTTCTTGTGGTGGTGGTCATTAACAAAATATTTTCGCATTTGTAAGAGAAAATTGGTGATTAAAATTTTGTGGAAAGGTCTCACCACAACTAAAAACACCTTTGCTTTAATGAACACCAACACAGCTCCCGTATTGTATCAGTGATGTTCTTTCCCCTATTTCATGGTAATATAAGACAAGCTACCCTTCTTTGAATAATGCTCAAGAGGAGGACAGGCAAATGTAGTGTAGGCAGTCTAGTAAATTTGTTCTGCCAGCAAAGCAGAGTCTGTTGTTTGCTTTCCTCACAACATTTTCTGTGTGAAGGTACTAATTTAAGTAGTTCCTAATCGTAATTCAAAGGTATTTAGTAGAATTGACAACCTTTAAATTTGTGTTACTTATTGTGTAACTGAAATTTAATGTATTACTGTTGTTGTTTGTAAGGAGGACCTCAGTTTTTATTTATTTATTTATTAATTCTTATGAGTCAGTTGCCACTTTTCTCACTATACAGATATCTTGGTTAAATCATTTTGTAATAGGTTTTGATCTTCACCATATGGTAGCATCATCTGCAAACAATCATAAATGATTGCTCAGATTGTCTCCTAAATCATTTATATAGATTAAAAACAGCAGAGGGCCTATAATACTTATCTGGGGACCCAAGATATCACTTCTGTTTCACTCAATGCCTTCTCTTCAGTAACTACGATCCATGACCTTACTGGAAATATGAAATCAATTTGACATCACCTGTCAGGAGCACTCATTATGTCATATAAATAATCGACCCGTTGTGTTATACTCAAGTTTCACTGTCACCATAGTGTCACTGTAATGGAAACAAGACACAAATTTGAACTTACCCCAAGAACTGTATTCCATGCCTTGTCCAAATTAAATTATTACCTAATCCAACTCTGTAGCTTCCTTGAAGACAGAATCCCAAAAGGAAGAGGTGGATGTTGAGATCTCCTCATCGCTGTAGCCCTATATCACTACAATGTTTGGCCACGGCTGACTTGTCTGGCTGCGATAAGTGTGTGTATCTTTGATGTTCCACACATCTCTCATGAACGGAGTGTGTTGTTTGACCTACGTTGTTTGACAACAATTTCCATAAGGAAAGCAATAAATTGTCCTTTACAGAGCCAAGTAAAGCTGCAATCTTCGTCACCTTAATGCAGTGTTTCTCAAGAATATGGCCTGTCTTAGAGGAAAGAGAGAGCACATAGGGCAAAAACCCACTTGACCTGAAGGAATTAACATCTTCTCCCCCCATCTTATACCTGCATTCTAGGTTTTACATTGAATGCTTTACGAATTTGCTGCATAGAAAATGCATTTGCTTTAAAAATGCTCTTTAGATTTGTGAGGTCCTCTTGCAAATTATCTTTATTGGATATACAGTGCACCCTTGCACTAAGGTGTTAAGGACACCTGTAGTCTGTGAAGGGTTATGGCAGCTTACTGGCACGTACAAGGGCATTTCGAAAAGTAAAGATACGATGGCTCGCCGTCCTTAAATAGAACATTTATTTACAAAATGTCAGTTACATCTTACTAACTGGATTATCTGTTATTTTTTGACATAATCACCCCCGTTATCCAAACATTTGTTAAGTTGGTGCACAAGCTTTTGTATCCCACAGTCATAGAAGATTGCCACCTGTTGTTGGAACCACATTTCAACTTCATCGTTGATCTCTTCTTCGTCGTGGAATGATTTTCCACCAAGATGTGACTTCACATAACGGAAGACATGGAAGTCGGTGGGCGCAAGGTCCGGGCTGTATGGCGGATGGTCCAATATGTCCCATTTGAATTGTTTGAGTAGTGCTTTGGTTACGAGTGCTGTGTGAGGCCGAGCGTTGTCATGAAGCAAGCAGACTCCACTTGTCAGCATTCCCCTGCGTTGAAAAGTCTGGCAATATGCAGCAGCATTAATTGTCGTTCCAGGAGGCATAAATTCCAACAGAATTATTCCTTGTCTGTCCCAAAAAACAGAAGCCATGATTTTCTTCGCTGAAATCGACGTTTTGCATTGCTTGGCTTTTGGTGAATTCGAATGGCGCCATTGCATTGATTGTTGCTTGGATTCAGGTGTATGGTGATAAACCCACGTCTTGTCACCTGTCACAATGTGATCAAGAAACTCATCACATGCTTCAGCATAGCATGTGAGAAAGTCGAGTGCAAAGTCATTCCTTTTCTTTTTGTGTTCTTCCGTTAACAGTTTTGGAACCCAGCGCTCACAAAATTTCTTGTGCCTAACTTGACAGTTACAATGTCATAAAGAGTTGTCATTGACACGTCCGGTATGATCTGATGCAACTCTTTCAATGTGAGACGTCTATTCGCACGAATTGCTTCCTCCGTTCTCTGAAGAAGGGCATCAGAGATCACAGATGACCGACCTGTTCTTTGTTCATCATCGACATCAGTCCTACCTTCAGAGAAATGATGACACCATTTTGTTACATTCTGTCAATTCATAATGTTCCCATAAACAGAAACAATTTCTTTGTGAATATCCGCTGGTCCCTGACCTTTTGCATGAAGAAAATGTATGGCAGAGCGCACTTCGCATTTGGCGGGATTCTGAATTGGCGCAGCCATTTTAAACATGAACTACTCCAACCAGAAGCAATGTTCAACTGCCGAACAACCGCAAGGAGAAAGCTAACGGTACAAGGTTAACACCAGTGTTGCCAACTTGCTCGCCAAAACTCTTCTGTTCCTCGGCGTACGGTGCATCTTTACTTTCCGAAATTCCCTCGTAGATATAGATTTGTGTGTGTGTGTGTGTGTGTGTGTGTGTGTGTGTGTGTAGGTAGGTTTATGATACATGGCATGTCCTAATGTGCCGTCAACTTTAGAGTGAACAACAACATCCAAAAAGGGGAGACAGCAATCTTTTTCTATTTCCGTTGTAAATTTGATACTAACATGTATAAAATTCAGATGCTCAAGAAATCGATGTAATTCATCCATCCCATGTGGCTGTACCACAAATTTGTCGTCCATGTACCTCCAGAAGACAGTTGGTTTAAAACTTGCAGAGTCCAGTGCCTTGTCCTCGAAGTCTCCCATGCATAAATTAGCTACCAGAAGGGAGAGGAGGTGTCCCATAGGAACTCCATCAATCTGCTCATAAAATTCACCATTAAAGTGAAAATAACATGACAAAAGCAAATGTTCAAATAAGACCATGATGTTCTTCTCAAAATGTTGGCTGATAAGAGAGAGAGTCCTTTAAAGGTACCTTGGTATATAGTACCACATCAAAACAAATGAGCACATCTGTACTATTTAGCCTGACGTTGCTGAGTCACTGAATAAAATCCATAGAATTACGTATGGGGTGACTAAATTTTTCCTTACCAATGGTTTTAATAAGGAAGCTAAATATTTAGCAGAAAAATATATTGGTGAGCCAGTAGTGCTCGTTACATGCCTCATAAACAGATCCTATAGAAACTCATCCTGATCCATCTTGTGAACTTTAGCAAGCCCATAAAATCTCTATGGTACTGTACCTTGCACTTTTAAACTTCTTATGGCTTCCTTTGGTAGTGATGAGACTTTCAGCAAGGCAGCAGTCCTTATTGTCACCGTGTTGTTGATCTTCCGGTATGCACCCGAACTAGGTAAACCACCTATCTTGGACAAATACTCAACAATAGCCCAATTTTCTGCAGGAAATTGTAAAAGTCTAGATTGGAACTAGTGGCATAGTTCATGTTTTATGCAACAATGTTGTTGATGTTTATTATGAGGTGTTCACTTCAGTACAGAAGCAAAATCCACTATTTATTCAGAGAGAAAAAAAAAACTACTTTCTCAGGTCCCACTGTAACCAAAACCTCAGAAATTAACATATTTGGAAGAAATAGCTAAATATTTGCGACAACAAAGATCTACCATAGTTCAATAGAAGTCTTTAATTTTTATTATTAGGAATATGTTAAAAAAGTACACATTTACCTAGGAGCCTAAAAAAAAAAAAAGTGGGTCATCTTATACTTGGGTAAATATAAATACGGTAAGTGTATGGATTTTTCCATGCACTGTTAGAGAGCGGTGTGGTAGAGAAATGATCTGAAGATGTTTGAATGAACTCTGTGCCAAGCACTTACGTGTGAATTGCAGATTAGTAATGTAGATTTATTTTTGTTCTTACCATTTACAAACGTTATAACATGCTTATCGTAATACACTGAGGTGACAAGAAGTCATGGCATACCTCCTAATTTCATGTCTTACCTCCATTTGCCCAGCATAGTACAGCAACTCGACATGGCATGGACTTGACAAAATGTTCGATGTCCCCTGCACAAAAATTAAGCCATACTGTTTCTATAGCCATCCATAATTGCAAAAGTATTGCCAGTGCAGGATTTTGTGTACAAACTAGCCTCTCGATTACGTCCCATAAATGTTTGATGGGATTCACATTGGCAATCTGGGTGGCCAAATCATCTGCTTGAACTGACCAGAATATTCTTCAGGCAAGTCACAGACAGTTGAGGCCTGGTGACATCATCGTTGTTTGGGAACATGAAGTCCGTGAATGACTACAAATGGTCCCCAAGTAGCCAAACATAAGCATTTGCAATCAATGATCACTTCAGTTGGACCAGAGGACCAAGTCGATTCCAGTTAACACAGCCCACACGATTATGGAGCCACCACCAGCTTGCACAGTGCCTTGTGGGTAACTTGGGTCCCTGGCTTTGTGGGGTCTGTACAACACTCTAACGCTACCATCGATTCTTTCCAGCTTAAATCGGAACTCATCTGACTAGGCTACAGTTTACCAGTCATCTAGGGTCCAACGAATACTGTCACAAATCCAGGAGAGATGCCGTTCTCTTTGTTATGAGTGTTTACGTCACTCTAGCTGAAAATGCATTACTGTACTGTGTCGTGCATTGTTTGTCGCATTCTGATGATGGGTGTTTACGACCTGTCGCCGCTCACAGCATGGCTTGCTTTTGTGCGCCCTATCACTGCTTATAATTGAAAAAAGAGAGGAATTGTCTCATTAGTGAAACAATGGCGAGAGACTGTTATTTGTTGTTGCTTACACTGCTGCTTTCTTTGATAATGATCAACAAGAACCAAATAATAGACTGCGTATGATAGAAGATGTTCTGAATGAGAGTTTAGCTAAAATTTTTCTCCATTTGAAAATCTTTGCAGGCGCCTCTTTTGTACATTACATTGTGCACAGAAATTAGTCATCTTAGATTTAAAAATCTAGTCAATTGCCGTGCTTCATTTAGGACTGTATCACTATTAGGCATAAGAATAATATAAATATAAACATGACATGATATGTGTATTCTTCCGCGTTTGCTGTTGTCTCACACTAGTTTCGTAGTTTATTAGGCAGACAGGATTTAAATGAGACAGCAGCAAACACGAAAGAATACATGGCAAAATGTTTATATTCCTATTATTCTTATGTTGAAGAGAATACTGCATGTGATTCACAATTCATAAAAGTTCCTATTAGCAACCATCTCTTCTCACAGGGAGCAAAAAATTCAGAACGTAGAGTTGGCCATATTGATAAACATCCCAAACAGTCTTGCCAGTCGGATTTTCATAGTACATTGAAATGCTGCTACATTTGAAGATGGACAATACGGAATTTGTATTTACTTTGTTGGATAATGTATGAAAATGCAGTGGTCGAAACTCAGGGCAAAGAAAAAAGCTTTTCTTGCACTTTTTTAAATTTTTTTACTGACGCAGAAGTTTTGCCACCAGTATTTATCTTTATGCTTGCAAAGCATGCCTGTGTAGCGCTACATATTTTCGACGGCAAAAGTTAGTTGTGGCAGCACCTACCAATATTTTTCATAACTTCCGCTTACTTTGCACTCGATTCTAAGCCGCCTGCGTTTTTTTGGATTACAAAAATGGAAAAAAAGCGCGGCTTAGATTCGAGTAAATACGGTATGTGGCTGCAATGGCATGATGTAATTAGTAAATAAACAAGCTTGATGAATGACACTTGTAGCAGTGAGCAGAGCATTATAGACACTATGCCAAAATGACTTTGGCCGTGCATCCAGACAAAATTTCATATTTGAATTTACAACAGCTACAGAAGTCTCCATGCATGTCCACCTTCACGTGTGTTACAGGATTGTATCTGTTAAGAGCAAATCATAATGCATTAGTAGTAATTTAGCATTTACAAAAGCTTTGTATTTGTGTATTATCAGGTCTTCAGTCTCAACGAGCAGACAGGATTTCCATATTGTTGTGTATATTTACAGTTTATTGTTGAGACAATTATTTGTTCCGTGACTTATCAAAATTTTACTTTCAGATTATGCTTGACCGGTTTGCTGCTATTAAAGAGACAACAAAGTCAAAACCATTGCTTCAAGTACTATTGAAATTATTTAAGCTCTGCCTTAAGGTAAAACGTAATCAGGAGTTGCTGATCGATCCTGAATTAGGAACTGTTCCTGTTCTTCTCAGAATAGTCCACTTGTGCTTGGTAAATAAATGTGAGAAAACAATCACAGAACAGCTATTACAGGTGAGGATATTTTTACTGCAAGAACAGTGTACATTCAAATCTTAATAATATTTTGAGAATGAATATAATCTTGTGTTTGATATTACCAGCAAGGAATTTCTCCAGTAGAATATTTTATAAATTAATTCATATTTTCTGTTACACAATAATTTGATCATTGTAAACAAGTAAAAGGAATGTTAACACAGTTTGAGGAGATGGAATGCATATTTTTAAGTTTGTTCGTGCCATCCAGGTACGATGTACAATACCCAAGAATAGTAGAAATCTATGCTAGAAAATTACTAGTTGTAGGAGAGGGAAATCATTGTTCTCAATAAAGTAAATCAGTGAGTTACTAATACACACTCCAAACAAAACAAAAAAATGTCTGTTATGTAATGTGTTTGTCAGAAACTGGTTCAGAATTGACTAATGTAAACACAGTATACCTATTGTGACATTATTAGCCAACCAGTTTTCAAAATTGTCAACAGTAATATTTTGGGAAAAATATGACTAAATGAAAAGGATTCAGGCGAATCTCGAACAGTTTTCTACTGTATTATAAACATTAAGATAGTACTTTTTGACATTTCACAGTGGTGACAAATTCAGTGTCACAAGAAATGAAACTGTTGTCTGGCACTTTATGATGCATAGGATAGCATCACTTCATAGATGCATGTGACAAAAATTGTGTACATTGTTGTGTATCCCAGGAATGTGGGTCCACCATATGTCATCATAATATGTTACACAAATTGACAACAAAGGTGTTCGTAATGTCTTCTCCAAATAAAAGTTCAGTACGCATCTTGTTCCATTACTTCATTTTGCCATTTCAAAAATCTGCTTACAATAAGGGCGTGCTTCCTCTGTCCCTTATGGGTGCTGTTAATGCTCAAAAATTTCTTGTCCTGGGCCATATGCCGTTGGTCTCAGTGCTGCACCATTTAAATCACAAGTGTGGCATGTTCCTTTTTCAATCTGGTGGAAACATAAATTACACTGTGTTTTGAAGATTTGCTAACATACAGACACAGAGACAGACAGACAGACGTGTCTCCTTCGTTGGTGCTAAATTTTTTGTATAAATCTTTTGTTATTGATATATTCATGCCTGATGGGATAAATCTTACGTCTGTATTGGAAACAGGTTATTAAACTGAAAGACCTGTTCCTTTCTGTGCTTTAAGTGGTTACATTTTGCTCAACTTTAAGAACAAGCACACTAATTACTTGCTTTTGTTTTAAAACCAAAAACATTATTCTGTCTAGAATACACAATTTTTCATGATAAAAAGTCTTACAAACAACCGGTTATTCATCAGTATACCCCAGCTCTGTTGTTCTTGATTCCTTTGCCTGGTAAGGTGTTTTTAAATAGGATTCACTGTGGTTGAGTCCATAATGATAACATTTTAGAGACAAATCCATACAGTAAAATTCGGTGATGCCTTTACAATTCCCAGGATACTAGATTATTAGAGTCCTTTCAACAGCCGCATGCTGTTGGTGATACTGTCCTTAACCAAGATGATTTTTTTCCTAACCAATTTTTGTGATTGCTTGGGTCTTTCTTCTACATTTGTCCTTTGTGTGTTTGATCATTATGATGTGGAAAAACAAAACAGACGTGTGACGTGGCAAGAATAATGACTGGTAGAACACTTTTGAATCCTTATTTGCAAAAATCTGTCAACTAATTGTAGAAAGTAAGGTTGTAGGTGCATTAGTTATACTGCTAGGACTACTTCAAACAGGACAGTAGTCATATCTAAAATATAATTGGGAAAAGTTTTATCGTGAACTTAGCCAATGTTTTAGTTTTTAAGGTTGTAGTTATTAATATTACATCTCGGTTCTGTGCATGTTGAGTTACTGACAAGTTAAATCTTTCAGATCACAGAAACCATACTGCTGAAAGCCACTTCACGACCTGTTGAAGACTTTCAGAGATTTTCTGCTTCTTTTGGAGGTACTTTACATGTAGAGGCACTGTTGCCTTTTACATCAGTTCCTCCTGTTACAAGCAACCCACCATTGCTGTTGCATCTCACCCGGATTTTGGCAGCTCTTACATACTGCAATGAGGAGAGAATGGCTTTGCTGTGTAATCATTTCAAGTCTGTGATAGACTTCAATAAATTTGATTCTGAGCATACAGCAGATGATGAACAGAAGGTTAGTTTGTGGTCATCATCATCATCATCTTCTTCTTCTTCTTCTTCTTCTGCTCATTACAATTTATTGTTATTGTCTGAGAAACTGGTATTGTACAACAGCTCTTTGTGGCTACTATGATGATACTATGTTGCAGCTTGAACTTTTCTGTACACTAACGGACGGAATTGAACGAAATGACATTGGAAACACATTGAAGGATTACATTATAAGCCTTGGTATTGTACAGAAAGCATTGGACTATATAATGGTAAGTTGTTCATTGCCGTTATTATTATGGTTTGACTGAATTAGTACAGTCACTGTAAAAAAATTATTTTAAAAAATTGCATTTTATTATGTGCTTCAGGTTCGTGCACCTACAGATAAGCCAATATTGGTACGTAGTGACTGTGAGCTGTGGAAGGATTTTATTTCGAAACCTTCACTTAAATACATTCTAAGATTCCTGACAGGACTTGCAGGAAATCACCCTGCAACACAGGTGAGTTGCGCAGTTAATTATAAAGTCAAAGTATTCTAAATTAATCTAGTACATTAAATATTGGCTCCTGCTTAGAGAATCCGTTTGTTAAGTAACTGGAATCTAGTGTGTCAATAAACATAACTGTTGTTCCCACAACCCATTTAATGTTTCATGAATCTGAATAGGTAATTTTTTTTAGTTTGTGCCACCAGTACTCACGTTGCAAACAGAAAAATGCAAATTAAATATTCATAAGTCTTAAATTTTTCTATCCTTAGTATTAAGGTGTTGAAAGTTAAAAGATTAAATTTAGAGGTTGTAAAAATACAAACAAATATATGTGTATGAAATACCATAATTGAAAATAAAAGTTACATAAGATGTAATGATCACATGTACTGTGGGGAAAAAAGTGGTGAAGATAGCAGAATATGTGTGTGTGTGTGTGTGTGTGTGGGGGGGGGGGGGGGGGGGGATTATTACCAAGATGATTTCTTGAAACTCTAATCTGTATGTATTCATCCTCCAACATTGTATGGAATAAAAAGTAAAATTTGCCTAAGAATATGGATAAAATTAGGAAGACTGGCCAGTACTAATATTTAGCATGCACAGCCACCTGCACTGCCAATACACATACCTCAAGCAGAAATCGGGACTCTTAGCTTTTGCAGCAATACATTTCTTCTTAATGAAGATGATCTGTGTGTCTGTATGTAGAATGCACTGAGGGCTGTACATAGAGCATTTAGCATTGATTGTATATTAGTCTATTGGTCTCCGCTCCCTCTTTCCCCAACCCCTCCGCTCCCTCTTTCCCCAACCCCTCCGCTCCCTCTTTCCCCAACCCCTCCGCTCCCTCTTTCCCCAACCCCTCCGCTCCCTCTTTCCCCAACCCCTCCGCTCCCTCTTTCCCCAACCCCTCCGCTCCCTCTTTTCCCCAACCCCTCCGCTCCCTCTTTTCCCCAACCCCTCCGCTCCCTCTTTTCCCCAACCCCTCCGCTCCCTCTTTTCCCCAACCCCTCCGCTCCCTCTTCCCCAACCCCTCCGCTCCCTCTTCGTTGGACTGCCTGCTTTTAACTCTGCTCAGATAGATGTTTGCACTGCCTGATACGCTTCCTGCACTTTTATCAGATGACGTTGCAATTGCAGATTAAGTTTTATTCATGCAGGGGGTTTTTATCGCTTGATCTAAGTGTTTGTCCTGTTTTTGTATTTATTTTTTGGCCTATGATTTTAGACTGTGGTTTTTAGTGCATTTCTTGGTGGTTGGCTTTCCCTTTTTTGTTTCTGTGGTCGGCCAACCGCTGCCACACTTGGCGTGATTTTAATTTCTTTTTTATGGTCTCTGTGCATGTCTTTCTCTACCTATGTCGTCTCTTGTCATCTCCATTGTTTGTTTTTATTCTTTGTAGGTGTCTCAAGTTCGTGACACCCCCCCCCCTCTGCCCCCTCCCTCCTCCTCCTCCTCCTCCTCCTCCTCCTCCTCCTCCTCCTCCTCCTCCTCCTCCTCCTCCTCCTCCTCTCCTCTCTCCGCCCCCTCCTCCTATCTCCCTTCTCTCCCCCTCTGGCCCCTCCTCCTATCTCCCTTCTCTCTCCCTCTGGCCCCTCCTCCTATCTCCCTTCTCTCTCCCTCTGGCCCCTCCTCCTATCTCCCTTCTCTCTCCCTCTGGCCCCTCCTCCTATCTCCCTTCTCTCTCCCTCTGCCCCCTCTTTTGTCACTTCTGGCCCCTTTCCCCCCCCTTCCTCCCAGTCTTCCCCTTCCTCCCAGTCTTCCCCTTCCTCCCAGTCTTCCCCTTCCTCCCAGTCTTCCCCTTCCTCCCAGTCTTCCCCTTCCTCCCAGTCTTCCCCTTCCTCCCAGTCTTCCCCTTCCTCCCAGTCTTCCCCTTCCTCCCAGTCTTCCCCTTCCTCCCAGTCTTCCCCTTCCTCCCAGTCTTCCCCTCCACCTCCCCGTTTCGCATGTCACCCCTTGCCCACTTCTATCCTATATTCCCTATTGCTCCCTTCTCCCCTTCCCTCTATATCCACCATTGTACGCATCTCCCTCTTATCAACCCTTACCCCTTTTCTCATCCCTACCCCATCTCTCCTTTTCCTCCCATCTTCTTCCTTCTCTCCCTTCCTGCTCCTCCCTCTCCTCACCCTGTCCCCTCTTCTCTCTCTCCTTCCTACCTACTTCCCCCTTCACTGTCCTCTTACTGTTCACCCACATTACCCCTATTTCCCTACTCCTCTTCTAACCCCCCACCCCCATAAAACCCACTGTTCTACAGCTCCTCTTCACTATTTCCTATGGGCCCTCTCCTCCATTCTACATTCCCCCTGTCCTACAGCTCCTCTCTCTCCTGTACTCCTGTCTGTCCGCCCTCCCCTGCTCAAACTTTCCCCACACCTGTCGTCTCTACCCCCACTTCTCTCCTAATCTGCCTCACACCCTCATTACCAACTCAAACTTCTGTTTCAGTTCGTGGATTTTTTGTGTGTGTTTCAGCTGGCAGTTTCAGCAGAGTGTGTACCAATCATCCATCAGCTCGAACAAATGTCATCAGATGAACATGTAGGTTCCTTGGCTGAAAACTTACTGGAAGCTCTGCGTCAGCATCCAGAAGTGGCTTCCCGCATTGAAGAGGTTCGAGAGTATACCCGAGCAGAGAAAAAACGTCTTGCAATGGCTATGCGGGAGAAACAACTAGGAGCACTTGGAATGAGAAGCAATGAAAAAGGACAGGTTTGAAGCTTATAAATTTAAAACATTAAACAATTTTATGTATTTAAGTGCCACTGGTTTCAACCAGTCCATGAAATTTCTTGGATGAATTACGGCATCGGTGGTTGGAAGTTCTTTTGTTGGATATGTTTGTAATAGTCTTTTAATATATGAGCTGGATCTAATTTGTTAGACATTTTTTTGTAAAAAAATTTTTTGTTTTTAATGTAGTCATTATATTCATGTAACATGCTTGTTCTAGTATAGACTTCATGGAGACAAGTGAACTTTGGAGATAACTGCATTTACATTTGTAATGGCTAGTGACATGATCAGCTGATTTTTAGAAATGCTTCCTCAAAAATTTGTATAGAAAATGTAAGAGAGAAATTTGGAGCAAGTAGATAGAATATAGTATAAATATTTATAAATGGTTCTTTCTTCTGTTTTTCATATAGGTTACATCTAAGAGCCCTCATCTGATGGAGGATCTTGGTGAAGAAACAGGTCTTGTGTGTGTTATATGCCGTGAAGGTTATAAGTTTCAGCCCAAGAAGGTCTTAGGTATTTACACATTTAGCAAACGATGTAATGTTGAAGAATTTGAACCAAAGCACAGGAGAAGTTTAGGGTATACTACAGTGACTCATTTCAATGTAGTTCACGTCGATTGTCATATGGCGGCAGTTAGGTAAAAAACTTATTTACTTTTATTATTATTATTATTATTATTATTATTATTATTAGTGTAGTTATTAGTTGTGATATTATTGTAGTTATTAGTTGTAATACTATGTAGTAGCACATTCAATAAGTATTTGGTTATACTTAGCTCAACAGAGAGGACTTTAATTGACCTTATGTCATCACTAATAGTGGAAACACATTGAACACATTCAAACTATGAAAATTATTTATGAAAGTGATGAACTGATAATATGCTTAACTTCTCTTTATGCTTTTGTCTTTTCCTTTCATTCTCCTCTCACCACTGCCACCACCACCACCACCACTACTACTACTATTACCACTACCACTATGGACAGCACTTCTGCAAGAAAAGTGAAGAATGAATCAGTACTTGATATGTGGCTGTGTAATATAGACTTAAAGTTGTAATAAAAAACGTAGTAGTCTTAGTCAGATTTGTGGAAGTGGGAGAAGTTGGGTGGAGTTTTCATACACTAAGTTTCTTAACATTTTATTTCACAAGTAGATGCCAGTCCACAATTTTAAGTGTAATGGGAAAGATCTGTGTCATCTGTCCTATGCATTTTGCTTGCACAGGAAGAATAATCAGAGTTTTGACAGTATACATTTATTCAACATTTCCCCCTTCCCTTCTTCAGACAAATACATTTGTATTGTCACTGTTGCAGTTCTTGTAATCCATTCAAATGAAATCATATGACAGACAATCAAACCAGCTCTCAACAGCATGTTTTGACACCGTCAGTGTAATCACAATGATAACTTTTTGCCACTTCAGGCGTCTCTTCAGCTTAAGAAACTGAAGCTAGTTCAGAGGCACCAGGCCAGGTGAATTGAGGAAGGGTGAGACAATGGTAAACAGGCTGGAAAAACTGTGGCTTTCATTTAATTTCAGAACTTGGGAAGAATGTGGTGGTGTATTGTCATGCAACAAAAGAATTCCTTTGGTAAAATTGCCAAGGCATTTCATCATAGTTGCCCAAATCAGCTGGTTAAGAAATCTGATGTAATACTCTCTGTTTATATTATGGCCATTAGCTAGATAGACCACCAACACAATACTATCTTTGTCCCAGAAAAATGGTACCGTTAATTTTTTGACAGATTTCTGGGTGTTGAAGTTCTTCAGTCATAAGAACATATTATGCCACCGTTACTTTGACTGTTCCTCGATTTGAGGATCATTAATGTAGGACCAGCTGTAATTCTCAGTCTCTAGCCTAGCCAAAAAGTCCATTAAATATCAGATTGGTCCAAAATAACTCAATGTCCCAGTATTTGCTGTCTTATAAGTGTTAAAACATTTTGGCACTCACATCACTGAAAGCTTTCTCATGTCAAAGAAATTGTTAAAAATGAAACCAATCCAACTCCTGGTAGATGTCCAGCATTTTGGGTATCTTTTTAATACATATTCAGTGTTATTCAAGAATCCACATATGGGCAATAGAGATTGTTGCTTGGTCTATTGATGATGTGGGCTGCCCACAATGTTGTTCACCTTCTGCAGTGAAATGCTCAGGTTGAAACAAGACACTCAAGTTTTGGCATTGCTGTGTGAAGGACACTTCTCTCTAAGTTTTTATGGCTTCTTCGAGTTAGTATTATTTCCTGGCTCTGTCTGGACCAACAAAATCTTCATGGCACTCTGATACTCCGAAGACATATAACTTCCAGAATGAGATTTTCACTCTGCAGCGGAGTGTACACTGATATGAAACTTCCTGGCAGATTAAAAGTGTGTGCCAGACCGAGACTCGAACTCGGGACCTTTGCCTTTAGCGGGCAAGTGCTCTACCAACTGAGCTATCCAAGCACGACTCTCACCCAATCCTCACAGCTTTACTTCTGCCAGTACCTCGTCTGATAGAGCACTTGCCCGCAAAAGGCAAAGGTGCCGAGTTTGAGTCTCGGTCCGGCACACAGTTCTAATCTGCCAGGAAGTTTAGACATATAACTTCCTTGTGCCTCTGCCATCTCTCTGTTAAGAATTGGACATGTGGTACTTGAGTACTTAAATAACACAATTTCATAGTATATCAAAATTATATTTCAGTTAAAACTTCAAGGGAACAAAACAGGAACTTCTTGGCCTCCTTTTGCAATAGCATCAATGATTGTTCATAGACATGTCAATTCGGCATATAGTCTCCTTGGGATACACGTGTGTGTGTGTGTGTGTGTGTGTGTGTGTGTGTGTGTGTGTTTTTAGTTCCTGTAGTGTATCTCTGCAGGAATTAGGTTATATGCACCAGAACATAATTTAAGATCATTGTGAAAATGCAAAGAAGGATATCTAATACATCCTGTACTAGTCCTTTTCTTATTATAATAGCAATAAGACATCATCACTGTGTGTGATAAATTTTGCAAAAATCTGACTGACACCACATTGCAGATGCCTGTTTTGTGTGGCAGTGCTACACATTGACGTACCAACATATCACACTGTATCCACCAGAGTTCACACCCAGATGTTTTCTTTTGTAGTCATCACAAACTATCTAAAAGGACAAAAAGATTTTAAGTTAAACGTGTTCAGTGACATACTTTGCAGCCACATTTAATTGCTGCTTCAGGTCATATTGCCGAAACATATTTCACATAGTGGAATTTGGTTACATTCAAGTTGTAAACTTGGTAAAGGGCCTGTTTTATACAATATTAGTGTTCAGTTTCTTCTTTTGCTCATCCCTTTTCATTGAAGCCGCTTCAAGTAATTTTTGATTGAAACTGGTAAGTACAATTTGTTCTTAAAGTTATGTATTAATACATGCTTTTGCGGCGATAACCGTGGATAAAACATTCTTGGGTTTCAAGCCGCGTAAAGTGGTTTACTGCCCACAAGCTTTCAGCAGAGATCTCCTTTGCCATTGTCAAGTGGATGACTGTCGTGTGGTTGTCATTGCCGTGCTTATATAGCCACGCCCTAGCTCATGGTGTCGCTCGTGACGTTGCTTGTGACGTCACTGGTTCTCAGAACCGCACCATATATGGTAATGTTTTAGTCTCACGACCACCGGGCCCACTTCAACTCCCTAAACACCGGATCCCACACTGTACTCAGGTGCATTGCAGATGGTGGATTTCAGCTAAGTACAGCATGGGATCCGGTGATGGAGTTGAAACAGGCCCGGCGCTCGCACATCCAAAAGAGTACCATATGTGGTAACTGTGTTCGCTCTTAACTGGATTGGTGGGGAGTCAAATATAGGTGGGGGGAGCCAATGCCTGCTCTCTGACCTATGTACTGACTTGATTCATATACTGTTACTTCTCTTTAAATTATTTTTCAGCTCTGGCATCAATATTGCTTTCAATGCCGACATTTTACCATTCTTACATAATTTCATAATTTAGTCAATTTTTTGGATGAAACCACACTCTCTTGACCAAGGCAGAGATGAACTCATTGTTTACTCCCTTAAACTCCTAACCAACCAACTATAAATGTTACACAGATATATAAAATAACAAAATGGGATTTATATAACAGCATAAAAGAAGTTCATGAGATTTCTCCAGCCCCTCCCTTCTCTACCCCCCCTCTCCCTCTCTTCATGCCACCCTCCCTCCCTCTCTTCACGCCACACTCCCTCCCTCCCAGTCCCATTTCAGCAGTGTTTCATCAGAAGTTTAGCTACATCAGTGCTTTAATTACCTCCCGTTATCTTCCTCATTGAGTGTTCATCTCAATGTTACAGATTGGCTCGTACTAGAGATGAATGGGATTCAGCAGCATTGCAGAATGCCAACACAAGATGCAATGGATTGTTACCAGTTTGGGGTCCACATGTCCCAGAATCGGCTTTCGCAAGTTGCCTGGCGCGTCACAATACATATCTTCAGGAAGGCACTGGACACAGGTTAGGTTCTTTGTAACATAAATAAAATAATGCTCATTGTGATAAATGTTATTTCATGTGAACATTCATTTATCCTTGGCTGTAATTTTTCTCATTTAACTGCATAACTCTAAGAAAACGTGGCAAAAGGATTGTCAGTGCAGGAATTTAGCCAGTGATATAAACAGCTTTATGTTGAATGGTGCACAACTACAGTAACTTAAGAATTTCCTTATCCTCCTCAGTGTATATGCATTTAATTCATGTTTGTGCAGTTTCTGTATTACATATTAAATGAAAATGTGTTTCAGTTTGTTCCACATCAGTGAGGAACATTTAACTTGGAATCTTTAAAATTAACATAAGCATGTCCTTTTTTGTAGTGTTTTTCCTTTTTAAAGTTCTGTGATTGTACTTTTTCATCTCTGAAGATGACAATTTTTAAAAAATGGGTTACATAATAACTTGCGATTTGATTTTAAAAATAAATTCCTTGCCAAAAACAAAAGACACTAAAATAAAACTTATTTAGTTTCAAACTACGATGGGCAAGTAATTGAAGTTGAACACCTGAAGTTTCTGAGATTTGAATTAAACAGGGCATTTTCTTGGGAATTGCGCATTACAGAGTTTCACCAGAAATGAACAATGTTACTTTTTTTTCTCTAAATAACTTAAACAGTTATCTAAACAATGAACAAAAGCTTGTCTATAATGCTAATTTTTCATTTACTGTAGATTTATGGTGTTACATTTGTAGGTCCCCACCGAATAACTTCAAATCAAAAACAATTTGTTGTAGCAGTTAGTTTTTGAAGTTTTGTTCATTAACTGTGGCTCATTTTGCAACATTTTTGGTTGGTGTCTAAAATAAATGTTAATAATAGAGCAGCAAGCAGCATACCTGTGACTTTTAATCCTAAACTGGGAAAGTAAAACACATTCCCTTTATTCTTTGTAAGACTTGGAGCTATTAATGTTTCTCATAATTTTTTGTTTTTACTTCTGTGTAATTGGGCTGGAGTGTGTTCATGGATAACTGTGCAGCAACTTTTTTTATAACTGTGCAGAAATTGATTTTTGGTAACTTTGTTGTATCATTGTCAACAGGGACATAACATACCGATCAACAGTGCACGACTTGAAATTGCTACTTCTGCGCTTTGCCCAGGAGAAGAGTTTCCATGAAGATACAGGTGGTGGTGGTCCACAGTCCAACATGTTTCTTGTGCCATATTTGTTGCATATGGCACTGTATATATTCACTACGTAAGTATTGTTACTGGAACACTGATTTTTCCTTGCCCAACTGATTTGTTGTATGCTTTTCTCTTTGATCTTCCTTTGAGTGTGTACTTAAATCGTGAGTTTGTAATGATAAATCAATCCACTTTAGTCACAATTCTGTACTCAGTATTTTGGTACTGTATGTAGTTGGAAAAATATCATGAAAAAAAGCAATGCTCCAATGTAAATACTAAACACCTTGTGCATTACTGTGCAATTGAAATTATTCTTTTTGTGCGTGTTTTCAGTGAGTGCTTAGTTTCTAAAACATAGTTTTCTGTCTTTATAGAACACGTTCATGGGCACGTGAGGAAGAAGAAATGATTAGTTATCTTTCCAACCCACATGGCTGGATAAAAGACTGTTACATTGCAGAAGGTCCATTATATAAGTGTGTCATGTACTTACTACTTCATTCACCTGCCCGGTGGAAGGAGGATCGCTTCCGTCACCTTAACAGGCTCATAGTTTTGGCTCAAGCTCGTGCAACACAACCCAGTGGTCCAGGGCCAGAAAATCGACTGCTGGACCTGGAAGTCAAAGACTACTCAGTGTACAAACCTTACGTTGTCTTCTTTGGTCTTGTTGATGGCATATACAAATACATTTTGAAGGTTAGTAACAAAACTCACTCTTGTAAGAAATGTTTATATATACGGGGTGAGTCAGGAGGAAAGATACATGCTTTGAAATGCGATAGTATTAGTGATTCTGAATAAAAAACTTTTTATGGACATATGCCCTATTGCGATTGGTTTCCAAGATAGAACACAGTTAGTATCACTTTTGTATGAATGTTTTTAATAACTTGAAAATCACACACTCCAACAAAAACGTGTCTCAGTACACAATTAAAGTAAATTAAATTTGCAGCAAAAAAGTTCCTATTTATTTTTTGTCTAGGACTAACAGTTTGCATGAAGAGATCGCGAGAATATTGGAAACCTTGTGCAACACGTGAGAATTGTAGCTTCAGTACTTCTTGTAGGCCAGTATGGTGTAGTTTTCTGACTTGATAGGCCACAAGCATCCTGTACCAAAATGTTGTTTTCAACTTCCTCTATACTACTGTGGTACATTGTAAATAATGACAATGAATAATACAGAAAATAAATAGAAATGTACATTAAAAGTGTTCTATCTCGGAAGCCGTTCGGAATAGGGTATATGTCCACATCAAGTTTTTTTTGTTCAGAATCACTAATGCTGTCACCTGTCAAAACATGTACCTTTCCTTCTTACTCACCCTATATATATATATATATATATATATATTAGAGAGAGAGAGAGAGAGAGAGACAGAGAGAGAGAGAGAGAGAGAGAGAGAGAGAGAGAGAGAGAGAGAGATGTGATTTGTGTATTAGTATTTCAGTAAATTTGCAGTGAATAGGTGTAGCTTGAAAGAACAGTGTATACAGTTAAAAATAAGAATAAGAATAATAATAAATAAGATTTTTGGTTGCAGTGTCTTGACCTGCAAAAAACTTGATATATTCCCAGAAATTTTACACTCTATTCCTTTTTGTATGGTTGTATTGTCAATGTACTCTTCCACTGTCATTCGTGCATTTGTATATTAAATTCCATGACCAGTATATTGATCAATTTCTTTCAAATACTGTACAATACCAGTTCACAGCAGATCTGTAATTCAGACTGCACTTTTGTGAATATCAGGCATATCACCTGCTCATAAAACTATTTTAGAACTAGAACTTTATCAATAACACATAAAAGAAAAATGGGTATAATTACTTCAGGGACGTCGAACAGATGTGCAGAACTATAGAACTATATCTCTAACGTCGATCAGTTGTAGAATTTTGGAACATGTATTATGTTCGAGTATAATGACTTTTCTGGAGACTAGAAATCTGCTCTGTAGGAATCAGCGTGGGTTTCGAAAGAGACGGTCGTGTGAAACCTTTTTCGAAACCCATCTTGCGCTATTCGTCCACAAGACGCAGAGGGACATAGACACGGGTTCACAGGTAGATGCCATGTTTCTTGATTTCCGCAAGGCATTCGATACAGTTCCCCACAGTCGTTTAATGAACAAAGTAAGACCATATGGACTATCAGACCAATTGTGTGATTGGATTGAAGAGTTCCTCAATGGAGAGAAGTCTTCCGAAGTAAGAGTGATTTCAGGTGTGCCGCAGGGGAGTGTCATAGGACCATTGCTATTCACAATATTCATAAATGACCTTATGGATGACATCGGAAGTTCACTGAGGCTTTTGCAGATGATGCTGTGGTGTATTGAGAGGTTGTAACAATGGAAAATTGTACTAAAATGCAGGAGGATCTGCAAGGAATTGACACATGGTGCAGGGAATGGCAATTGAATCTCAATGTAGACAAGTGTAATGTGCTGCGAATACATAGAAAGATATTTCCCTTATCATTTAGTTACAAAATAGCAGGTCAGCAACTGGAAGCTGTTAATTCCATAAATTATCTGAGAGTACGCATTAGTAGTGATTTGAAATGGAATGATCATATAAAGTTGACCGTCGGTAAAGCAGATGAAAGACTGAGATTCATTGGAAGAATCCTAAGGAAATGCAGTCCGAAAACAAAGGAAGTAGGTTACAGTACGCTTGTTCGCCCACTGCTTGAATACTGCTCAGCAGTGTGGGATCCGTACCAGATAGGGTTGATAGAAGAGATAGAGAAGATCCAACGGAGAGCAGCGCACTTTGTTACAGGATCATTTAGTTATCGCGAAAGCGTTACGGAGATGATAGATAAACACCAGTGGAAGACTTTGCAGGAGAGACACTCAGTAGCTCAGTACAGGCTTTTGTTAAAGTTTCGAGAACATACCTTCACCGAAGAGTCAAGCAGTATATTGCTCCCTCCTACATATACTGTATTTACTTGAATCTAAGCCGCACATGAAAAATGACACTCGAGATCAAGGAAAAACAATTTTCCCGAATCTAAGCTGCACCTGAAATTTGTGACTCGAAATTCAAGGGGAGAGAAAAGTTTTAGGCCGCATCTCCAAATCGAAACAAAATTGATCCATTGTAATATGAGA
Source organism: Schistocerca gregaria (assembly GCF_023897955.1). Lineage (NCBI taxonomy): Eukaryota > Metazoa > Arthropoda > Insecta > Orthoptera > Acrididae > Schistocerca > Schistocerca gregaria. The sequence goes on along the minus strand of NC_064931.1, from coordinate 504,594,696 downwards.
CACAATTTAGGTCAAATGAATGACGATACAGCTACAGTAGTTTGGTTCGAGTCGTAAGCTTAGCAGATAAGCTTTACCAGGCAGCCATTGCTATGCGTCAGGCGCTACGTCAGTGTTTATACGGGTACCCTTCCTTTTTCACGTGCTTCATCTGGTTAGAATTGATTGGTTATTTTTCTTTGATCTGATAAGCGCTGTTGTTGTTTACGTCACTCTAAGCTGAAAATTCGTTACTGTACTGTGTCATGCATTGTTTGTCACGTTCTGATACTCCGTGTTTACAGCCTGTCACTGCTCGCGGCATGGCTTGCTTTTGTGCGCGCTACCGCCGCTGACAATTAAAAACAAATCGTCTCACATGCGAGACAATGGCAAGAGACTTCTATTTGTTGTTTATTATTACTTACACTGCTGCTTTCTTTGATAATCGTCAACAAGAACCAAATAATAGACTGCGTATGATAGAAATAGATGATGTTCTGAACGATACTTTAGCGAAAAATTTTCTCCGTTTGAAAATCTTTGCAGGCGTCTCTTTAGTACATTACATTCTGCACAGAAATTAGAGTCATCTTAGATTTAAAAATCTAGTCAACTGCTGTGCTTCATTTCTGACTGTATCACTATTAGGCACAAGAATAATACGAATATAAACATGACGTGATATGTATATTCTTCCGCGTTTGCTGTTGTCTCACTCTAGTTTCGTAGTTTATTAGACAGACATTATTTAAATTAGATAGCAGCAAACACAAAACAATACATGGCAAAATGTTTATATTCCTATTATTCTTATGGTGAAGAGAATACTGCATGTGATTCACAATTCCTATAAGCAACCATCTCTTCCCATAGGTAGGAAAAAATTCAGAACATAGAGTTGGCCATATTGACAAACATCCCAAACAGTCTTGCCAGTCGGATTTTCATAGTACATTGAAATGCTGCTACATTCGAAGATGAACAATACGGAATTTGTATTTACTTCGTTGGGTAATGTATGATAATGCAGTGGCCGAAACTCGGGGCGGAGAAAAAAAAGCTCGTATTCCACTTTTCTTAAATTTATTTACTGATGCAGAGGATTTGGTGCCAGTATTTATCTTTGTGCCTACAAAACATGCCTGTAGCGCTACATATATTCGACGACAGAAGTTAGTTGTGGCGGCACCCACCAACATTTTTCAGAACTTCCGCTTGCTTTGCACTTGATTCTAAGCCGCATGCGGTTTTTTGGATTATAAAAACTGGAAAAAATGTGCAGCTTGGATTCGAGTAAATACGGTATATCGTGAAGAGACCATGAGGATAAAATCAGATAGATTAGAGCCCACACAGAAGCATATTGACAATCCTTCTTTCCACGAACAATACGAGACTGGAATAGAAGGGAGAACCAATAGAGGTACTCAGGGTACCCTCCGCCACACACTGTCAGTTGGCTTGCGGAGTATGGATGTAGATGTAGAGGGAAGCTGTATTTATTGTTGGTAGTTTCAGATCATAAACTACTTGCAGATTTAAGAATCATTGTTTTTTTTAGGTGAATAAGATATTTCTCAAGTCCCTAATTAGCTCCTTTATTAGTGAATTCAGATCAGATTAAGTAAGTACGCAAGGTAACTTTTCTGTTGATACCAGTTGTCTACATAGTATATGACCACAGTAGTTACAGTTTTATAGACGTTCCTTTTCCATGGCATTCACAGTCCGTATGCGTTAGCAAGTCTCTAAATGTAGTTATGAAGCTATCAACACTTCTCAAGATCTATACAACAGTGATTATCAGGCATTCCATTTTTTTCAATTTTAAATTTAGTGTCCTATAGTCTGCAAGCCCTTCAACCTATAGCTTATGACATCTGCTGCACAGTGATAGTCACTAAGCAACTGTTCAGCTTGTATTTTCTATTGAAAGTGAAGCAGTAGATCACGGATAGTGGGCTACAAATGCCAATTACCGCAGTTTTGAATTATGACAAGTTCATAAGTTTTATGCTGTATCTAAATCCTTATACTTAATTCTGAGGCTTCCAAAATGTGTGTTAATTATTTTAAGACCATTTTTTGTGTGTTGGATCACCCAAGGTTCTGCCAAACTGTTCAACTGACTCGGCATGCTTGCCTGGTTTCTTAAATTTGTCTGATTATTAAAATTTTCATGTGTGTTTGGTTTATATTGTTTCACAGCAGTACAGTTGTTGGCTGCCTCTCATAGCTCCTGTATTTAATTTACTAGCCTTTATTCCACATGGTTATTGATGGAGCACTCCCCAATTTGTAAGGTTCTGTCGGTTGGTTGGTTTTGGGGAAGGGGACCAAACAGCCAGGTCATTGGTGCCATTGGATTAGGGAGGGATGTGGAAGTAAGTCAGCCATGCCCTTTCAAAGGAACCATCCTGACATTTTCCTCAAGCAATTTAGGGAAATAACGGAAAACCAAAATCAAGGTGGCCAGACGCAGGTTTGAACCATTGTCCTCCCAAATGCATCTCCAGTGTGCTAACCACTGCATCACATCACACAACGGCTTTTTGTATTTAAACTGCTTAGGCTGAACAAGTGCTGCATTAGGAAGATAAGTATGTATGCTTTTAAGATTGTCATTAGTTTACAGCTTTTTCTCCAGCAAACTGCCATATCAGATCAAGTCCATGTGGAATATTTACAATAATGACTTTTGCGCTAATTCACTTCCCAAGGCTATTTTGTAGCTTTGTAGCTTAATTGCTTGATTTCTTGGAACCTCATTTGAACCTCTGTTATAGCCATTGTTGTTAATACGATGGGCTGAGCGGATTTCCAGGGTGGGATGGATCTTTAGTTCCGCCAACACCTCCGCCTATGTGATCACAGGACTGAGTTTTGTGATCACAGTGGTGAGGGTTGGCAGATGACGAGGGGGTTGGGGCTGATGAGGAGAGGAGAATATAAGGAATGGAGTGGGGGATGTGTTGGGGTAAAGGTGATACGGGAAGGTGCCACAGGAGATCAGTATTGTCTTGCATTGTCTTGCTTGCCAGGCTTCACAAGCTTGGCAAATGGTGCTGCCAACTTGAAAGTAGTTTACAACTAAAAACCATCTTGAATTTGCACTATGGTTTGTAGATTAGCTTTCACATCAAGAGCTATGAATCCTGTTGCCAATTTTATCTTTTGCTTGCTGTATTTCTGGTGTTTGATTTAAAGCATTTGATATTAGCAACTGTGTTTTGGCAGCACATTAATTTATTGATTAAGTTTGCTTACCTTCTTGGCAGTGACTATCTGTTGGTAGCCTCAAGTCTAGACTGGAATATTTTGCTTTCAGAGCATATACTTATATTTTTTTGTAATATGTCTATATCTCTGTGAAGCTTTGTTATTTTGTCTTTGTTTAGGATTTTGTTTCTAAAACTTTGTTCACGTGCTTCCACAATATACACATCACATGTCCACATACAGTCATCACTTATAAATTTCACACTTCCTTTTTATCAGTATTTGTAGTTACTACACTGAACTCTTGTTAAGACCTTTTTGTATGTGTTTTTAATTTCACTTTTATCATTGCTGTTTCTTAGTAAAACTTTATCAAGTGTCATTTTGACAACTTAAAACAATACTTTCTTGATAGTTTATTATCTTTTAATATTAAATTTCTCTCTTAAAAATATGTAATTCAGTGTTCCTGCCATATTAATCAAAACATGCTCTTCTCTGTTAAAAGAGGACCCTACGGATATCTAATTATTTTTTCCCTTATAAAAGAGCTACTGCCCTTCACTTTATCAATACTATTTGTAGATTTAATTTTCAGTCAGATGTTATATTCATCAAGTAAAGCACCATTAAAGTGTTAAAGCACCAGTTCCAGCATGGGGTTGTACACTGGCCCCAAATTGAATCTACCCATTGGATTAACAATGAAGGTTGGTGTGCTGCTCAGCCTGGATGTAGTTTTTAGGATGTTTCCTACATATGACTAGGTGCGTAATTCGCACTCTTTCACAAGAATAACACTACATGCAGACAGCTGGGGTGCACACAACCCTTCCCAATGTGACAACAGGAAGTGCATGCAGCCACCCCTTAAATTAACCATGTCTGTCCATAACTTTGCTGGCGCTGTTCTCTGGGACAAAAGCACAAGAAAAAGCTGATGTTTTGCAACATGCAAAAAACTAAATACTATTACTTTCATTGTTTTGTATAAAGTTAATGAAATTTAGTGATATTGTGTAATAATGTGTTGCAGAATTTGGCAGTGTCCTATGAGAAACTGTGGCCGTCGACTCTCTCAACATTTTTGCGACATAACGATGAGTTGTTATTGAAGATGTCAGAAAAAATGTTCGCCTTTTACACAGAGGACCTCTTACCATGTGCTTCATTTGAAGAAGCATTTGATGTGTTAGGTAAGTATGTTTTTTCATTTGCTTTTCTTGGTTGCACCTATGAACTTTGTGATGAAAATGTTAAGTTTTTTTTTAAATTCTGATCCCACATCAAATGAAGTAATTCTTCATGAAGAGAAAATGATAATGAAAACTCTCCGTAAAGAAAGTACGTTGTGTGTATCCTTCCTGGAAATGAGGGATACTATTTGAAGTTACAAATAGACAATGATATTTATGGACCTCACGGTATTGCAGGCTCTTAATAGTTACTACGTACAAGAAATCAGAGGGCAAGAACAATGAAGGCACTGAACATCTCTGAAGTGCATTAAATTGGGGTATTTGAGAGAAGACAGGATGTGTGCGCTCCGTTTTCATAAATCTTTTGTGTTATTCTTGCTTCATTTTGGATGCTCAGTGTGCAAATAAGTATGACCTACATAGCTCAAAACCAACAAAATTTTCCATCCTGATGTGATTAAGCTGGTCACAGAAGCATGTAGGACAATTTAATAGACATCCTTTGTAATGGGGCCGCAGACATGCTATTTACCACGCAAAAGTAGATAGTGCATTGGGCATACAGGCTCTTTTATTCTAGAATTTCTGTCATTCCAAATGGTATCATCCCTTACCACGAAATCAATTTTATTGTCCTCAGGGGGTTCACGTCTCGACTACATGATTGATGAACAAAAGGGATCCCAAGCCACTGTTCCATTACTAACCTTTGCACAACTGTCAATTCAACTAAGTACCTGGGTGTTAAAATTACGAACAACTTCAGTTGGAAGGACGACATAGATAATATTGTCGGGAAGGCGAGCCAAAGGTTGCGTTTCATTGGCAGGACACTTAGAAGATGCAACAAGTCCACTAAAGAGACAGCTTACACTACACTCGTTCGTCCTCTGTTAGAATATTGCTGCGCGGTGTGGGATCCTTACCAGGTGGGATTGACGGAGGACATCGAGAGGGTGCAAAGAAGGGCAGCTCGTTTTGTATTATCGCGTTATAGGGGAGAGAGTGTGGCAGATATGATACACGAGTTGGGATGGAAGTCATTACAGCATAGACGTTTTTCGTCGCGGCGAGAGCTTTTTACGAAATTTCAGTCACCAACTTTCTCTTCCGAATGCGAAAATATTTTGTTGAGCCCAACCTACATAGGAAGGAATGATCATCAAAATAAAATAAGAGAAATCAGAGCTCGAACAGAAAGGTTTAGGTGTTCGTTTTTCCCGCTCGCTGTTCGGGAGTGGAATAGTAGAGAGATAGTATGATTGTGGTTCGATGAACCCTCTGCCAAGCACTTAAATGTGAATTGCAGAGTAGTCATGTAGATGTAGATGTAATGGCTGTGTGTAAGTGTGTGAGGACCCCAAGGCCTCAAGTTGGAGGATGGCCAAATGCCACCAGTCTATTACCATTAACTTGGAGCATGTTTCAGTGACAACCTGTGGGAATGAATGTGCGACTGCCCTGGTTGCAATGAAAGTGCAAACCTCAATTAGAAAAATAAAAAAAAATTGTCATCAGAATGTTTGTTGATAAGATGGAACACTTTTGAGGCAAAACAATCACTAGTAGGCAACCTCTGGGGAACTTGACATGGCCCTGCATCGATGGACTCTGTACTCACCAGCTGTTTGTTGGAATATTCCCTTAGAGATAGTAATAGAACATACCCCATAATACAAAACATGTTTGTTATGATAAAAATGGAGGATCATTTGATAAAGTATTACTGTTACATAAATCCATTAAGCAACTAGGAAATAATGATCTTTTTGTTGAGACAATAGCAGTACAGGAAGTAATAAAGTTAATAAAAATTAAGAAAACTGGAAAGTACCCATTCATAGTTTAGCTGCACTTAACACGTAATTCAAATAAAGGGGTTGCAATGTGCTAAGATATGATGAATATAGACACAATAGAAAGAATGGGAACCTTTAGAGGATCCCTGGGATGCAATGTAAAAAATGGTTGATGGCATGCTGAGTGTCTTAAGCCAGCTGAATTCAAGTAGAAAGATGTAATTCTGGCACCAAGATCAGCATATGCAAATAAACATACAATGCTGCATTTGAGAAAAAAAAATCCACACTCACTTCTAAAATTATTAATGCAACGAAAGAGATCAATCACTAGTGGCTAGAACTAGTTTATATCCAAGGACAGTGCTACGATCTTTACTAAAGAAGAGGAAGGTTGCATCAATAGAACCATGGACTACAAATGTATAGTAAAAGCCGTAAGGCTGTGGGGGTATGAACTTAGAAGCACCAGTAATGGAACGACCTACTCATATTGCTTCTCTCTCTCTCTCTCTCTCTCTCTCTCTCTCTCTCTCTCTCTCTTTTGTTGCAGAGTTATCACAATGATGAAAGGAGGAGATACAGAAATCTATTGGAAAGATGGCACCGATTATTTTTAGCAGAACTTACATGGAGAAATTGTAACTTCTACTGTGGACAAAACTGGTCCATGTCCAAAAGAGAGATATTTTAGGCTCCCTCAATCTCCTGTACCACGGAGTTAAAATTTTTATGGGAATAATGACATAGGAACAATGACATCATTGATGAATGTATGGATGATGGCACCATTGTGTTTATCAGTGACTTAAATCACACACACCACTTGACTATGAGGTGTATCAGTTCATACTTCACCCTTAGTAACATTGTGCAGTTTCCACTTACTCCCTCATAATTACATTGATAGTGAAATCCTAAAGAAATCTCTGCCATTTATTCCCCTTGTATACATTAACGGACACAGTGTGCTTTGAGACTCTTCCAGCACCTGCCCCCGAGGTTGAGTTTTAGAAGATCTGCTTCAATTATAAGAACTTCATTTTGTAACTGTGGATAAAATAATGGATTTCAGCACTGCATTAGTGTTGTTCCAAACACAATCATATTTGCTCTCATTCCCTTGCAGATAATACTTAATGGGAACTAGGAAGTGACTTCTCGTCCAGCGACACACAGCCAGGAAGTTTCAAGAGAGGAAAAGAGAGAAATTTCTGAATGACAGCAGCAGAAATAGATGCTCAGTGAGCCTAACAGTGACATTGTCCAGGAATGGGCAGACCATATTACGGAAGTAACCCACAAAGCCATTGATGGGTCCATTCAGAAATTTGTCTTTTGTTTTAGGGGGCAATCTGTTCTGTGGTGGTATAGCAGTTATAATATTCATTAAGGAACAGACAGCTGACGCTATGAAGATCCAGAAGCAGTCCATTCATAGAAAATATAACAATGTTTCAGTTAGCTAGAGCTAAAGTTCGAAAGGTGTTTAAGGAAGATTTCTGGGACATCATAAATATACCCAGTCACAACTGCATTGAATAATGAGATCCTAGTGTCCAGTCCAACAGATGTGTGGCACAACACTTCATCCATATCACCAGCTTAGTCACAAATTTTATCTACATCATGACACTATAAACAGGGAGAGGCTAAATTTTTGTGTTGAACATCACACAGGTGCACACTCAACAGCAAAAAGACTTGGCCACTGTAAACAAAATTGTAGGAAAATCTGACCATTTGGAAATAGAAGCATAAAAACTGGGTCAGGGTGTGACACCAGACAGAGGAAGTGGGTCACTGATTGAGGATATGAGAGATATCCGATGCTCACTGTGTATTCACCTATCCTTTTGTGCCAAGGATTGCTTATTGTATGACACAGATTATGGACATGACTGAATGTTTGAATCGCAGTGACAGTGTCTGCATACAAACAAATATGAGGCACAGATATCTGTTTGTCACTCCCTTATGCTATATTTATGTGACCCACAATTTTTCATTTAAGCAAAAGCTCATGAGCAGTAGTATGAGAAGACAGGTAGATGTTCTCAGTAAAGTTATGAGTGAAGTTTATGAGAAGACTTATGATGCAGAGATTTTATGAGTATTACTTGCCAGTTGTTGGTCTGGCAATTTAAAGAAGATGAAAAATGTAAATGCTAAGTAATAGTCCTCCAGTGAGCTTCAAACCCACAGCAAAAACAGCTATTGCTTTAGACAGTGATCACATTAAATGTTAGCATGCCAGTGCTGTTTTTCATGCTCTGTCATCGCCATAGTGACAGCTGACACATATAATTTGCGATGGAATGACGTTTCTGGACTCGGAACCATAAATCTAATAACCCGATTTTGCATATTAAATGAAAATCACTCAGATTATTTAATGCAAGTGACAGAAAAATCAGGTGAATTTACCAGGATAAATCTGTGCCATTCCTGAAAGCAAGTTGACAATCACAGAGTAGCCAAACATATCATACAGTGTTGCCAGTTTTAATAGCCACAGGAGTAGTATGTTTATGCTGCCTATGGTTTCCTTGAGCAGGCTTGAAAGTGCAGAATGTATCTTGCCTCTCAAAGATGTGTTTGGCAGTTGACAAAGGGCAGAAATATCACCAGTGTTAACCAATGACTTTTACTCCCATTTCTGAAACTAGGCTTACGGGCTAGGATGTAGATACTAAAATCACTCAGGTGCACTGACTGCAAGCTGAAAATCCTAAGTCAATAGCTGTAACAATTATTATTGTTTTTCTTTCTCAAGGATGCTGAAAACTGAAAAGTCAATCACTGGTTGTATACACACTTAACACATCTTATGATCATAATAGACTTTAAAAAGATTTCATGAAAACTGTGTCATTGGCACTACCCCAAAACAGAGGAACGCAAAGCCAGTAACAGAGCATTCATTGCAAAATGCAAACAACAACAATGATGAAATTCTGCAAGATACTTATAATAAAAAGCCTCATATCATACAAGTTAACTGTGCAAAGGAACTATGCTCAGTACTCGCAATTACTGAAAAAGTGCAGTGCAAAAGCTTACAGAAATTAAAACAGAGAGTGTATGAGTAAAAAGGAATGCAGGATGCTGACTCCACAATCTTTTAATATGTCATTCTAAAGTAAAACTGTCAGTAATCTATAATAAACAGAACAATGCAAAGTGACTTCTGACCATAATGATTACAAAGCAATCATTGTTGATGGTAGTTTCTCAAAAGCAAAAACATCCATATTAACAAACTGTTCAGTTTGCAGTAGGCTTATAATAGAAAGAGACAGAAATAGCAATAAGAAGTTTATCTAGTTGGGAGTAGAGCTCATTACCAATGTAGTGCCTTGCAGCCTTTCCAATTTTTTGTTAGGTTATTGCCTGACGGGTCAATATTAACCTCTCTAGGCCATCGCAGTATTTGTGTGAGAATCGTCAAGGAGCAATTGTTAGAACAAACTGCTATATTAACTAGCAATTAGTGAAATAAGTTAGCGATCATTGTCCGAGCTCAACGCTTGCATTTTTCAGCATGTCCCAAAACAGTCATAAAGTCTGTACACTACTTCGTGGTTAATAATGCCTAGAGCACTTTTACTTGTCTGCAGAAGCAGCCCACCAGCTATTTTTTAACTGAAAGAATTGTGCAGACAACTAGTGCAAAATCAGAATGACCAATATACAGAAAACTTAGTAATCTCACAGATGACACTAGCACTGACACCGAGCGAGGTGGCGCAGTGGTTAGCACACTGGACTCGCATTTGGGAGGACGACGGTTCAATCCCGTCTCCGGCCATCCTGATTTAGGTTTTCCGTGATTTCCCTAAATCGTTTCAGGCAAATGCCGGGATGGTTCCTTTGAAAGGGCACGGCCGATTTCCTTCCCAATCCTTCCCTAACCCGAGCTTGCGCTCCGTTTCTAATGACCTCGTTGTCAACGGGACGTTAAACACTAACTACTACTACTACTAGCACAGACAAACATGAAAAAGTCATTGGAAAATGTAACAGAAATATACATCTTTTTAACTCCCAATGAGCATCCTGCAATGTCATCAGAATTTTGGCTAAACTCAGAAGCAGGTCAAACAAAATAACATAGTTTATTCTCAGTGCAACAAGTTTCATAACAGCCATTAACTCCCATAGCTAGTCATTTGCTTTGCAAGGCTGCCTTTGCTTAGTTACACCATCTTCTTCTGTCTCTGTACATTATGCTTTGGGGGCAAAACTGCTGAGCACCTGAAGCTCCCACTGTCAAGTCCAGCACTTCTGCACTAAATCACAATGCTCATATTCAGATGTTTACTAGTTATGAAATTCTGTGTCCACACAAAGAAACAGAATTTATTCTTGTATTCTTGCGGTACCCAGAATGAGCTCAAACAATTTCTGTTGATCCCATATGTCAGCTTTGATAAACTGATATATTGCAAAAAATCAATCTGCATCGATTTGACCACAGACTTGTCTTCTATCCCCAACAAGGGACAACCACCAACTCGTCAATTCCATGAGTTCCCACCAGTTCACAAAAGTTTTAAGATTAATGCATTTTTGCTAACTGCCACTGTAGCTACAATTTGTTTGGTGTCTTGATGCACCCATGAGACTTTACACTACTATAGGCTACTTTGCCCCTAAAACTACTACTGTACAATGTGCCGAGTTCTGACCAAATCTCAGATAACTATCTCACTGTATACATCGGAAAAGTTCTCATGATATCACAAGAAACAGTCACATCAGATCCAGGCCAACCCACATCATTAATAGCTGTATACAAATGGAAACATCCAGCTTGCCTACCATTCTCAGCCCATAGTTTGTTAGTGAGCAAAAGAGGTGGAGGGTTTCAATAAACATTAGAAGAAATCTTTTACATATTTTGAGTGGGATGCAGAAGGTGGCAGTAGAGGACAAGAAGAAATGAATTTGAAATAACAGAAAAGTAGCCTTAAAAATTCTCTCATAATTTATTACTTTTCAAGTATGTATGCAGAGAACAAATGAAAGATAAATTTAATATTTAAAAATAAAGGAAAACTAACTCATATTTTATCACCTTGGGTTCAACACATTTCTGTCACAAAGTGATCTTCCATCAGCTCTCACTGATGGAAAATTGAGAAAATACAAGTAAAGAAAATAAAATGTTTTCAATGCAGTAATATCTTGTCCAGACTCTCCTCATTATTTGTAACTTTAATCATGCATCTTGACATGGACTCTGTGAGAAGTCGGACATAATGGCCAGAAGAGACAACTTTCTTCCAGGCTTCAAGACTGCAGTCTCAAAGTGCATCAAAAGAAGCTTTCCTTAGTTAGTTATTTAGTTTCGTGTTCCATGGACCATTGTGCCCAAAAAAATCATAGTCGTATGGAATGAGTCATTTTAAATTCACACCACAAATTAATGTGTACGTATGGCTACATTCTGAACATTTCTAAGCTTTTTTCTCTGCTCCCCACAAAAAAAAAGAAAAAAGATATACAGAAGTTGTTAGTTAGTAAATCCTACACACCACTTTCTGCATGTTACAGTAATTGAAACTCTTCTATGGAATTGGAGGAGTTGTCAATGTGAAACCTTCTCAGTTTGTTTTCAAATCTTATATCACTGGTTAAGTGGTCAAATTTTTTGTTGTAGTGTTGTGTCCCCTTTTTGTACAAAAGGCAGTTTCATGTGGAGTTACGAACGTCATTTTTCTTTCTGGTATTGTAATTATGTACATCACTGATCCTTTTGAACTGTAGTGGATTATTTACAACAAACTTCATGAGGGAATAAATATAGTATGAAGCAGTGGTCAGGATGCCTAACAGTATGATCATGGACAAGCATGACATTATATTCTTACAGCATGTTTTTCCTTCTTTCTTAAAGATGAGTTGCCCGAAAACACTATTCAATATGACATTATCGAATGAAAATATGCAAAATGTGTCAACTTACTGATTTTTGTCTCCCCAAGATTTGCAATGATTCTAAATGCAAATGTAGATGAACTGAGAGTTTTAGGAGTTCCAAAATATGCATTTCCCAATTTAAGTGCTCATCATTATGGACACCTTAAAATTTTGAAGTTTCCCTCCTATTTATTATTTTCTTGCCACACTTATTGTTGGTGTAGTAGCCCTAGATGTGCAGAAATGAATATGTTGTGTCTTTTTAAAGTTGAGGGTGAGACCATTCACAGAAAACCAGTCAATGAAACTTTTAAGAATTTTGTTTACAATTTTTTCTGTTCTTGTATATGTGCTTGGATTGATTACAATACTAGTGTCATCTGCAAAAAGAACTAATTCTCCTCTGTTGTATATTAGACGCAAGATCATTTACGTAGATGAGGATCAGTAATGTACCAACGATTGAGCCTTGGTTAACTCCTGTAAACGATTTCTCCCCAGTCAGAATTATGACACCCAGACTGTATTGGTTGATATCATCAACAATTTTTCTCCTTTAGGGCCAACAGTATAATACATGTCTTATAACGACATGATTATTAGAATAGAGTGGAACTTCGATGTTACATTCTCCAATTTTACTTTTTTCATTATTCTACACCATAAATTTGTAGTCCCTGTGAAAAACCCATTAGCTCAATCCTAAAAATCCCCTTTTTTTATGTTTCATCCTAATAAGATTGACTCGATTCTACATCTCACTTGAATTGCACAGGTAACTTCCCATAGTCATCCACGATGTGAACTTTGATAATAAGTGTTAATGCCACTTAAACACTGTTGCTTGGATCCGGGATACCTAAAAACTCATCAAGGTGCCAAATATGTGACAGGCGTAGTCATTTTATCTGCATATTGCACGTGCTTACTGACTCGTGCAGCTGCAGGCTAGGCACTTATTGGAGTACAGTCCGTGTAGTTGAAGAAAACTGCTTTAATTATCTTCAACATCATCTGCATGACGAGATATATAAATATCAGATCAGTATGCCAAGTCTGACATGAGTTGTAAAGTCCTCTAATACCATCTCATTTACAGTTATCCATCCACTATCAACACCACGAGCATAATACAGTTAAGTGGTGGTAAATGATTGATTCAAACATGCATAATGACACCCAGTGGTGTGTTTGTTGGTTTGTGTATGTTTATTTGTTATGTTTGTTACTATCAATTAAGTGTCCTGCAATTGTTCAAAGGCTTCTCCCAACATTTTTCAATGTTCTGTGTCCCGTGCTAATGTTGCCATAGTGGTTCATCACATGATTTGCAGTTATCACCTGATCGCTGACCTCCTTCCTCCTCTTTTTTTTTTTTTTTTTTTTTTTTTTTTTTTTTTTTTTTTTTTAAGGGTGTTAGTCTGTTGTTAATTTGTTTGTAAATAATTACAGGGACATCCACATGATATACAGGTCCTAGAATTCGCATCCAAGACAACCATATATGATATAAACCTGAATATTGTTACAAACCCCATGAAGAAATTGGAGACTTTTTTGCCATATAAGGGTTTATGGAACTGTATTCCACAGTGTTGACATTGCACCAGATCCTATGCAAGCATTTTAGTCATGGGAATGGAAAGTGAAATAATAGACAAATGTGATGGACCAAAATTGTTGGTATATAATGGTGCATTGTGATGCAGTTGCTACTTAACGACAGGAATATACAGCGAATCATGATTTTTACTGTTTTCATGTATTTGCTGTGATGTTTGGTTTGAATTTAATGAATATATCAAACAAAAAGCCCATTAGTTTGAATTTAACTCATCACTCAAGATGTGAATATCTTAAGGTTCCAGTTACTCCATAGAGCTTTGAATTATTTCTAGAAGTCCATAAGAAACTTTGCATGTTATACTTAATATATTTTCTGACAAGTAAGTGATCCAGTAACATTGTGGTACTAATTTGTTAATTCTGCTCATTCATAAGAGTGTTAGCCCTTGCATAGTCACACCAGGTCAAAACTACCTGAAGTGTTTTTTTACGTGACATTCTGAAACTTGAGTGTACTTGGAGTCATTGTTGGCCCCATTGTTTCACATTAAACTGCTGTTACTGAGTGTTTGACCTGATGCCACTATTGGTGTTCTGGCATTATTGCCTGTCTGATCCGATGGGAGTGTTTGCATTACACAGTTTTTGCACCTGTGACCCTACACGAGTGTATATCTTCGGCCACATATAACAGAGTTTGAAGAAGTGGGTGTCTTCTTTTAATTACTTACCAATTTTATTTTTATATCACATTTTCTTCTTAGCCAATAGGAAAGAGACTGGCTGTTCTTCATTTCCTGTCAGAGAATGCCTAAAATATTGACTGATGAAGAAAGTGTTGCAGAATTACTTCACAAAGATGATGAGAATCTGTGGGAAGACTCTCTGATTTTGAAGACAACTGTGTTGAAGAAAATGAACATGAAACTGATTCAGACATTTCTGTTACTTCTGGTGGTGAAATGGTGACTCTAAAAAATTACTTTCTCCCCCCCCCCCCCCCCCCCCTCCCTGGGCAGAGATGGTAAAAGCAAATCGAGCAGCCAGCTATTTAGTTGAAGTACCATGCTAAAAAGCACAATATTATTAACACACATCCGTCTAGAGCTTATGGCACAGCAAAGGGAACAAAAACATCAGAACAGACCTTCTTTCTTTACTTTGACGAGAATATAATTGAGAGATTAGTTACTTGCTTTATGAAAACTGCCACGAATTTTGAGAGGAGTCGTGATGCTCAAGTTACAGGTCGATTTGAAATGAAGGCATTGCTTGCCTTATTACTGTTTGCTGGAACCTACAGCTTACCATCTCCACTTCAGAGATATGCGTGAGTGGGACGGAAATGGATCTTTTTTCCCTGGCTATGTCTTACCAGAGATTTTTGTTCTCGCTTCTCTCTATTCAGTTTGATAACGCCACTGACTGAGATGAGAGGAAGAAGGCTGGCAAATTGGCTGCTAGTTGTGCATTTCTTCTACGCACAGGGGTAAACCTTATGAAAGCCTACACCTGTATGTATTATTTGGCGATTTATGAGCAACTCATTCCATTTCAAGGTGGTTGCTCATTTAGGCAGTATTTGCCTGAAAAACCTAAGAAATATGGAATAAAAATGTTTGCGTTAGTATATAATAGAACATTCTACTTGCACAAATTTGAGGTGTATGCAAGAATGCTGCCTGATGGTCCATTCAGGCAGTGTTATAGTCCTTCAGATGTTGTTCAATGCCTTGTTGCTCACTTAAGAGACTTGGAAGGGACATAACTGTTGATAACTGATATACCATTGTCCCACTTGCCAGAACACTGCTAGACATGAAGCTTACTTTAGTGGAAATATCATGGGGGGAGGGGGGAGCATGAAATTCCTGCCAAGTTCCTGCCCAGTAAAAACACGAATGCGAGTTAAAGTTCATTTGGTTTCGCGAAAGAAATGTGCTATCATCATCAATTCCAAGTGATTCCAAGATAGATGCAGAGACAGGTGTTGTTACCCCTCCCTCCCTCCCTCTCTCTCTCTCTCTCTCTCTCTCTCTCTCTCACACACACACACACACACACACACACACACACACACACACACACGTTGTGAATTTCTACAATCACACTAATGAAGCAGTGGACACATGTGACCAGGTATGCAGCAATTATAGTGTTGGCCAAAGAAGAAGATGACATATAGCTGTGTTGTTCGACTTTCTAAATCTCTCTGCTCTAAACTCATATACCATTTACAAAATGAACACTAATTAAAATATACAAAGAACAACATGTCTGGAGAAGCTTGCAAACAGCTTCATCATGGGGAGTGTTATCAGGAGAATAGGTAACAGCCATATACCCCTCAGTGTTAGGAACAGAATAACATAGTTTCTGATGGCCATAGGTACAGGAATACAACAGCAGGATCAGCGACATCAAACACTGCAAACAGAAATTGGACTAACATTGCACAAACAGAAGAGATGCCTCATCAGTCCAAGTACAAATGACAACAAGCATTAAACAGTGTGTGCTACTTGTATGGAACATGTATGCAAAGTGCATTCCAAAGTTATGTAGATAAGACTCTTAGCTCACTGAAATATTCTGATGTTCCGAAAAGCTCTGTGTTATTGCTGTATAGCAGTTTTAAGTATTAGGTTACATTTCTTTTGTTCCTCACATAATAAATCAAAGTGTCATTAAATGTTTTTAATTACATGCTGTTTTCTTCATTTATGTCCAGAGATCATCCATAAATCAATGCATTTCTTTTTTCTTGCTGGTCTAAGTATTAATTATTATTGGGAAAATGTAATCACTGCTTCCAAACATTCAGGGGTGTTAAATATTAAGTTTAGCTGTACGGATTTATAAAGTTTGGTTCTGTCCTTTGAGAATAGCTCTCCAAAAGTTGCTTTTGGAGCTGGATATTTTCTCTGACACAAGGCACTATATCTTATACAACTTAAGCAACTGGAAGAAAAATGTTTGAATTATAGTGAAACTGATGTACAGTAAGGTGAGCTATTTCATTACTCTCACACTTGACTTCAAAATTTGAATGAACATTGTCCAAGCTTTCGCCATCTTTTTATATTTTAGTGAATTCATACAAACAATAAAAAAACATAGAAACATGGAGCTTTGAACTCTGCACCTTCATAGTACCATTCCACTCCTTTAACGATTATGTAATAAAAGACGGGTGTTGGAGCAGTCTCCTTGAACATATGTTCATCTAATGTAATTTTGTGGCTTTGAACTTCATTCTAAAATGTGTGAATTTGTCATTCAGCTTGCAAAAGATGAGTATGAGCAATTTGAGAAAAAAAAGTTGTAAAATTGATCTTTTATTCTTGATTAATCATGAATGGTACGTAGTGAGGCCTTATAAGCGCATTCTTAAAACTTTTTTAGCCTCTGTGCCTCATATAGGGCACAGGTGAATACATAGTGAGTGTCAGATATAACGTATCATCTCAATCAGTGACCCACTTGCCCTGTCTGATATCATGCCCTGGCCTGACTTTTATGCTGCTGTTGCCAAGTGATCCAATTTTTCTGCTGTTTGTCACAATGCTTCAGTTCTTTTGCTGTCAAGTGTACAACTATCCATTTACAATCCCTACTTTGCCAGAAACCAGTAAGATTCAGTGTAGCATTCTACATAATCCCTATTTGTGATCAGAAGTACCCAATCTAGCTGCTTTAAAGAGAATTTGGAGTGATGACCACTACTGCAACTAATGCCTTTCCTAAAATCAAAAAAGGATAGTGTGTGATATCACCCTGACATCTTGCGTGAGGAAAGACTCTAGAACTGACCACTAACCATCATCTTGTCTAGGTTTTGGAATCCAAAAAGCTACATAGCTGCTCCCAATGTGGATTTAGAACATACCACCTTACTGCAGTCTTCTTTGATATTGAGAAAGCTTACCTTGAAAGCACAAAATTGCCGATCCACTTGATCGATTGGGAATATGTGAGGACACCTTCCTCTTCTTATACTTCTTCTTTGAGAAAATGTTACTTGCATTATAGTGTCAGAGACACAGTGTCAAATTGCTTCTTTCAAGTGAATGGTGTATCCCAAGCAAGAGTAGGTAATATCATTTTTTTGTCATTGCCATCAGCAGTATTAAATCAACAATAAGGAAACCAGTGAAGCACCTGTATTTTGTGCATGTAACTAATACTTTAGGTCTCCTTTTCGACCCACATGAATTTTTTTAAGCTTATAAATTTAAACTTTCCTGATGTACTCAGTTGTGATGCCAGTTATTTCTGTTACAGAGTTACGAGCATCATTGGATACAGAGCCATTAGCACACATCCAGCTCGTCCTTTCATATGGAGCCTAGTCACCAGCCCCGAATATCGAAAAGACGTTCATAATTTCCTTTGAAGAAGCAATTTGTGATTTTACACATTGTGTTTAGGTAAAAACTGAAACCATGTGACTTCAAAAAATTAAATAGTGCAATTTTTTGTGAACAGATGTACATAATGAAAAGTGAACTTGTGACATGGACTGTACAAATGCAGCAAATTTGATGGTGTTATTTTTAAGTCCTTGGATGTTAGGAGTGTCTATAAAGTGTGGACTTTTTGGAATAAAAATTACAAAATTTCGTGTAGAAAGTGACATTTTAATAATAATTAGTGAAAATAACATTGTGTAACCTTTCATGCAGTATAGAGTTTAGTGTTTCAGCCAGAGTGAAAATTATTTCCTATATAATTACTCCCAGTGATAAATTTGAGAAAAGGTGCTTCATCCTTTTGTTTATTCCACCCCTGAAGAGAGAAACCAACGGCTTCTGCCTTACCTAAAATCAATGGTATGTATCCCTGATACTCAGTTTGTTTGTCAAGAAACATATGCAAAGCCCAACAACCAAGGTCACGACTGTTGCAGTATGTCTAATCAGAAGTATGCCAAGTGTTGAATAAATTGTTTTTTAAAGATATTTCTGTAATGTGGCCTATGATTTCATCGATTTTTTGAAGCAGATGCAGTTATGGTAAGGTCAATATGTTACACAATCTAGGTCTCTTGTGGCATTGATGTAGGTAATAATAGTCCAGTTAGTGATATGAGTGCATCACTGTAGCATATTAGTATGCTTACAAACTCTCTCTAGTCAAATACAGTATTCTTCAGAAATAATTGTTCAAATAAAGAAATATTTTTGAGAGGAAAGTGCTATTCAGAGTTAAAGCATCACATTGTGCACTATCATGAGTCTGTAGTCCTTGCAAAACCGTACTTATTCATTCTTTAAAGACATCAATGTCTGCTTGTGTCTGTGTATGTGCGGATGGATATGTGTGTGTGTGTGTGCACGAGTGTACACCTGTCCTTTTTTTCCCCTAAGAGTCTTTCCGCTCCCGGGATTGGAATGACTCCTTACCCTCTCTCTTAAAACATCCTTTCGTCTTTCCCTCTCCTTCCTGAAGAAGCAACCATCGGTTGCGAAAGCTAGTAATTCTGTGTGTGTGTTTGTGTGTTTTGTTCATGTGCCTGTCTGCTGGCGCTTTCCCGCTTGGTAAGTCTTGGAATCTTTGTTTTTAATATATTTTTCCCATGTGGAAGTTTCTTTCTGTTTATATATATATATATATATATATATATATATATATATATATATATATATATATATAGGGGTGGGGTGGGGGGGGGCAGGAAGGGATGACTGCTGTAAAAATGCAGGTACTGAGGTACTGTAGGTTGTTAGTGGGCTCGATAGGTGTAGAAGTATAGATGGAGCCATCAGAGAGGTAGAGATCAATTCTGATATCTTCAAAGAGAATGGGACCATGTGAATGGAAATAATTGATATCAAAATAGATCTCATTTAACCTGTCTTACAGTTGTGATACATCATGGATACAAGTTATGATTGCTTCCAAATGAAATTTTTATTGTTTGGCATGCAATGTAGCATCTACTTCTGATCTGCCTAAAAGTCCTCAATTGTATTGTGTATTTATTGCTCCTGTTGTGTGCAAAAGTGTCTTTTGCATAAGATATTGGACAAATCAAGTCATAAGTACACTTCTGAAAGAGATTTCTAGGCATACTTATTTAAGGTTACAACTAAGCACTTCATACATTAGGTGTTTACATAACACACTTCATAAATTTAAATATTCTTCAATGGAGTAAAAGCAGAGTTGCTGTAAGTATGATATTAGAATTTTCCGGAGGTTTTGACATCAGTAATAGCTTTTATGTTTTCAGGAAGCTTGTTATAAACTCCCATGTGGAATGTGCCTTTTTGGCACAGAGATGTGATGATGTGGGTTGTATGTAAATTTTTGTTTTGTCTGGTAAAGTAATCATGTGGTTTGTTAGACCCGTGAAAATGTCAGATTTCATCTGTGTGTTGTTCGAACTTGCCTGACTGTGATTGGGGCATTTTCATTTTTGTAGATGGCACCTTTATTATAGAAAATTATCTCTACTGCAGGATACACTTGTGTTAAAATGCATAAAAAGTCAGTACTGAAATTTGAGCTGGGCTTGCCATGGTACACAAAACCCAGTTGCTTTACAGGGCATCCAGTACTGCTCATTAAGAGTATTAATATTTGTAAATGTGAGCTTCTTGTTAAACAGCATGATGACACACCCTGCTAAATATACTAGAAAACCCGCACTGGCTTCTTCCTAGAATTACACTCTTTAAATCGGCATTTAGCTGGATAAGATTGGATGGTCATGGTACTAATACTTTGTTTTAGCACATTATGGTCTCTTGCATATTTTCAATAAATTACATAACTGATTTTGTTGTTGGGTGATCCCCCCCCCCCTCCCTCCTCCCCCCCTTCAGAGCTTTGTGCTTCCAACATGATAATGGTTTTATATCTCCAATTAATGTATTTTCTCAGTCACAGGATGTGGCTTCCTTTATGCTGATTCTGTATAGATGTGAGTGGGGGGAAAGAACATAAGCAAATCTTATTCTGGTGTGGTGGCAATGTTACTAGATGTTTGGGAGAACATCAAGATTTAGGTTTTCCATAGTTACCCCAAATCACTGAAGGCAAATGCACAAATACTTCTTTTGAAAAGGACATTGCCAAATTCCTTGCTTGTATTTCCACAATATCAGTTTTGCCCTGTGTATAATGTTCGTGCCATTAAAAGGACATTGAATCCTATTCTTCTTCTGTTCTTCTATTCACATTCTGCAGACTGTAGTGGTAGTTCTGGGCAAATTGAGCCTGTAACCAAGACATATAGATCACGTCATTTTGGAAGATGGTTCTATTTTCAGCCGTTCTGTGTTTCCTCCACCACCAACTGCTATCAACCAATAAGAATCGTTCTCTTTCCAAGTGGCTAGCCGCGAGTTACAAATTAGGCTGCGAAAATCTCTCTTCCACATGCCGCACAGTTGCCATATTTTGTAACAATGCAGTTTCATTCACAGTGCGACCAAATTATTCATTCAGATGTTGATGTTACTTTCTTGTAGCAGTATAACTATGAAAGTGTATTTGTAAACGTTTTAATGTGATTTCCAAATGAAAGTTTCATGTGGCGGAATTAAATGTGAAGTTCCTCCCAAGCAACTTTAATTAAATTGTGTGCATGTGGAGTATCATCAGTTTTGTGGCGGGATTCGTGATTTCCAGTCAGAAAGGTTCCTGTATGTAGTAATCGACTGAGAATAATCAAGTAAAACAGAATTGATGTCTGGCGTTTGCAAGGAAGTGTTACAGGCGCTCCTCTGTTCCTGATCTAATAAATGACTTAGGAGGTAATCTAAGCAGCCCTCTTAGACTTTTTCCAGATGGTGCTGTTACTTACTATCTTATAAAGTCATCATAAATTGGAAAACAACTTGGTCACGATATCTGTATGGTGAGAAGTGACAATTGGCTCTAAGTAATGAATAGTCTGAAGTCATCCACATTAGTACTAAAAGGAATCTGCTAAATTTGGCTTACAGGATAAAACACACTATTCTAAAGGCTGTAAATTCAACTAAATACTTAGGGATTATAATTACGAATAATTAAAATTCAACTAACACATGGATAATGTTGTGGAAAGCAAACCAAAGTCAATTATTTATTTGATAATTTTTTAATAATGTGGGACCACAGTCATAATATATTTCTTTAAAGCCAGTACCACCATTAGACCACACCCACAAGCAAGAAAGTCAAATTTGTACATTCTGTTGCATGACTCTTATAAATTAATGAGCTGCTGGAGTTCAGCATGACCCTCACTTATATTGTCCAGAATATTTTCAGTTTTCAGCCAGAGCACAATATCCCCTTTTCTTGGTCTTTTCTCTGTAACAGCTGAACGACAACTGGTACGGTAATTATAATGACTGACTTCGAAGCTAGGTATGGCAAGAACTGTTTAGAGAATCACTTCTTGAAAGTGGCAGCATTCATTTCTGAATGGTAGTCACTACTGTTTTTCTTACACTTAAGTAAAATCAGGAACCATATCAGAAGAAGAGCCAGCATGCAGAATAAGTATCTGAGAAACTGTTCCTAAGGGAACTTTAAACCTCCAGTAGCATCACTCATTTTCCAGCAGGTATTCATGGAATGATTCTGATTCACCCATGTTTCATCAAGGAAATATGCTCTAGAACTACTATTTTTGATTAATCCTATAAGCAGCAATACTCAAGAGGAGGGTGGAAAAGCATAGTGTAAGTAGTCTCTTTAGCAGACGTGTTGCATTTTCTAAGTGTTCCACCAATAAATCAATGCTTTAAAGTCAGTAGCGCCATTAAACTGTTGTTAGCGCTTAAGTACTTGATCGAGGACACCGCTATTGGCCGCTGCACCCACGTGTTCCACTGTGGTGCCCTCACTCTAAAAGCGGGCCAGGAGGCGCGTGCTGCCACAGCTTACGGCGAGATGGTACAGAGACCTGTATGGGTCTTGTACGTCCATGACGTCTGGCGGGGATTCAAATTCCTGGTACAGCTTTGTACCAGAACATGTTTCACTTATCTGTGTTGTTTGTACCTATTCCTAAGTAATGTTCCAACACATATAACAGGATTTACATGCCTGATGATACGTACATCATAAATATTGGCTTCAGACCTCACTGGTTAATTAATAAGTGAGTAGAATAAGTAATTGCACTGTATTGTATTAATTCTGAATTGAGGAAAAATTACACAACTTAGAGTTGGCCATGTGTTAATTTCACGTACAAAGCTGTATATTTACCTCCTACCTAAACTGTACTTTAAACGTCATGACTAGCTGGACTTCTATGTTTATGGATGCAGCGAATATTATAAAGAGGTTTGTTACTGTGTATGTTTATGAGCAGGCAACTTCATTGTGTACTAAGATAAACAGGTACTGCAAAGATGTAACAACTACCAAAGAAAATGAATAGCTCCTAACCTTTACTTTGGACACTTGAGTCCAAAGATTAAAAAAGGTCACCTGCTTGTAACAGGAATTTCTTTGACCAAGATAATTTGACACCTAGCCAACTGTCATTCAGCCAAGATGGTGTACTCAGTAGTTAAACAAAGCAATTTGGCTCTGCCAGAAATATCGACTCTTAGACAATGTGTCTAATAGAGTATTTTAATATGACAGTATACCATCTTAGGCAATTTATTACACCAGTAAGTAAGCATTACAAATATGGATGGATTGTTATATGGTTATATCACTTGTTATGTATTTCACTGTTATTGTCCAATCTGCTTTCAGAAGACACTTGATAATGGCACTTTGAAGCCGAAATCATGATTGTGTAAGTGTAAATGTAACACAGTAAATAAACAACAGTTTAATGGCGCTACTGACTTTAACGCATTGATTTATTGGTGGAACACTTAGAAAATGCAACACGTCTGCTAAAGAGACTACTTACACCATGCTTTTCCACCCTCCTCTTGAGTATTGCTGCCAAGTGTGGGATTCACAGCAGATAGGATTAATCAAAAAAAGTAGTTCTAGAGCATATTTCCTTGATGAAACATGGGTGAATCAGAATCATTCCATGAATACCTGCTGGAAAATGAGTGATGCTACTGGCGGTTTTAAAGTTCCCTTAGGAATAGTTTCTCAGATACTTATTCTGCATGCTGGCTCTTCTTCTGATATGGTTCCTGATTTTACTTAAGTGTAAGAAAAACAGTAGTGACTACCATTCAGAAATGAATGCTGTCACTTTCAAGAAGTGATTCTCTAAACAGTTCTTGCCATACCTAGCTTCGAAGTCAGTCATTGTAATTACCGTACTAGTTGTCGTTCAGCTGTTACAGAGAAAAGACCAAGAAAAGGGGATATTGTGCTCTGGCTGAAAACTGAAAATATTCTTGACAATATAAGCCAGGATCATGCTGAACTCCAGCAGCTCATTAATTTATAAGAGTCATGCAACAGAATGTACAAATTTGACTTTCTTGCTTGTGAGTGTGGTCACACAGGTTACAAGCTATGTGAAAACAGAAAAAAAAACACATTCAAGATAAGATACTGAAAGGCTTGTGCATGAAGCAATAGACAGCATCCCTTTTCGGCTTGGGCACACTGTGTGTGTCTCACTGAAAAGTTTCAGAAATAAGACTCTCACAGGCAGGTGAAGATGGAAGATTGTGTGTATCCTCCTAAATTTACTATCAAATGGTTCGTACATGGACTCAGATAGCGGATAGTATTATGATGTACACTATGGAACAAAGTAAAGTAATGATCTTTTGTTGTTTTCAAGACTCATGGTTTAAAAATATTTTTGTCAACATATCAACTGCGTGCACTGTACCCGAGAACTTCCAAGCTTTTATTGATTAGGAATGTGTAACCTGTGAAGTATTCAGACTGTAATGTTCAACTCATTGTCAAAGGAGAAGTTAAACTTTTCCCAGCCTGTTGTATTACTTGTAATAAGGTGGTTGGATAAATTCGTCAAAAACTCCAGTATTTCAACATGTGAACCCTTGTCATTTTCATGGCTTGAATTGGAAAATGCCTTAAAATGAAAGGGACAGTTACCAGTTGAGATATCAGTGGTTTTTGATGTTATCTGCCAGCATTCTGTGAAGTTATTCACAGAAGATGGTAAGTTGTTAGCTTTTCCAATGGATCATAAATGTGTTCTCCCACTGTAATGTTGAATGAGCTAGTTTAAACTCATAATGCCTGGTGACACCAAAATATGACAATATACTGACAGTTTTTACAATCTTATTTTGCACAAGTGTTTGCTACCACTAATTCTTTTTTACACTTAGTGATTTACATTGAACTGCAGTGAAACACAGCCACGCATGTGCATTACACACATTTAAAAAATCATATGGGGGGGGGGGGGGGGGGGGGGGGGGAGCAATTGTCAAACAAATATAATGATTTCTGTTTGAGTCTGAAGTTTATTTTAGATTATTGTTGTTTTGAGAAAAAATGTACTTCAGGTCTTCACATTGCTGTATCAATTGTTCTCGCCTTCCAACATCACACAGACAATTGCTGTGGAGCCGTAAGAAAGATTCCTCTCATGTAGACAAATTATCGAAATTGGTTTTAAAATGTATTATTCTGTCATAGATTTGAACGTATAATATGTTGTATTGAAGGCAAATGAACCTGATTGTTGTCCACAGCAACATAATTCGGCAACACAGACTTTGTATGCCCACACTCTGCTGCCATCCATGCCCAAGCCTTCATCCCCTCCATGCTTCCCTATAGCTCCACCTCTATGTACGGAAGTGCCGTCCTACATAAAGTGGGCTGTACTTATTGTTGGAGGTTGTAGCTCTGCTCACCACCACCCACTATTGATTTTTGGTATGATCCATGCCTCCAACCATTCATATCCAGTTTTGAATTTATGCAGCCTCTCTCTCTCCCCCCCTCTCTCTCTCCCCCCCCCCCTCTCTCCCCCCTCTCTCCTCTCCCCCCTCTCTCTCTCCCCCCCCTCTCTCTTCCCCCCCCCCTCTCTCTCTCCCCCCCCTCTCTCTCCCCCCCCCCTCTCTCTCTGCCCCCCCCTCTCTCTCTCTCCCCCTCCCCAGGTTTATTCAACTCATTATTGAATGCTTCCTTTTGTCATCTAGACATCTTTCACATTATCACACAAGTTTAAATCGAAGCAAAATCTGGTAAGTGAATTGAAATCCACTTCACTTGTAGTTAATCTACCCTTTTTTTTACACAAGCAGACAACGTGGCGAGTGAAACACCTCGTTCACTTTACCCTGTTTGCTCATGTCAAATAAGTGAGAGTTTAATCCATTGTGATTAATTGGCCCACCTACCATACACCTATGACTTACCAGTTTCTTGGATGGAACATGATTAAGAAGCTATAAAGCCTCTGAAACTAGTCATGCAATAAAAAGAACATTAGCTACAACTGAAATGGATTTTTTTTATTCAGTTGCCATGTTTCTCAGTTGCTGATGTTCTCCAAATAAGATTTTGTGCAAACAAATTCTAATGCTTTATTGTACTTTCTTCTTTCCATATGCTCCTCCACTATTTTTAAAATGGAATAGCTTCTTTCTCTTGCAACAGTGCCTTCAAGAGAATTTGCTACAGACACTGGCACCACCAAACTCATGATTTTAACTACCAAACTCATTTTAACAAATTTCATTGCTTCTGTTACAGCTTCTTGCAGGTCCTCTATGACTTTGTTTTTCTTTTAGAAAACTCTGTATGAAATGGAAAATGACATGGCGATATATTTTGTAGTATTTAAAAAAATCTCAAATGTAACAGGGGTCTTGAAATTCTTCAGTTTCCATTATGAGTTGATATATATCATAGCTTCACAATTGACTGTGCTATATGAAGCCATGCCATATAACAGTAATACAATGCTTATAGTTATATGTTAATTTGTTATTGACTTAGCATAGATACAAATGCCCATATTTTTGCATAAGCTAGATGTTCTATAACTGCGAGTCACAAAGAAGGGACTTACCGGATAACCACTCTCTCTTTATCGGTTCAGCTAGTTCTCTGATGCCTGTATTATCAGTGAATTTGTAGGTATACCCCTTACTGTTCCAAGACTCGTACTTTCACACCTACAAGGTGTCCACTGATGGATTCCCTGATTTCAAAATTACATATTTAAAAAATTAAAATCAGTAGATGAGTGCAACAAAGGGTATGTTTATAGCCAAAGCTGTAAAAATTTTATAAAGACGTTTTGAAATAGTTGAAAAGCTGCTACCAGATGGAGCTCTAATAACACTACATAGTGCCTATAAATAGTGCACTGCAGCTCAGTGTAATCCACCACAGAATTGTGAATGAAGATTAATGTACCAAAGGAAGATGTTGAAATCGTGTATTCCATTAAACAATGTGTTTTTCTGGTACTGGAATATCACAGGTTAGAATAGAATGCTGTGGCAACAAGACACAGTTTTCAAACACAATTTAATGTTGTAAAAGGACACAATGCAAAAACCCTTCACAAACTCATCGCCAAATTCCAGGGGACAGGCAGCATGGCTGATGCTCAGATGGGGAATGTTGGCCCCCGGATAAATTTAATTACTCTCAAAAAGGTCGCCATGGTTTCTGGAATTATTCTGCAAAATCCATCTGAATAAATGCGGCAGTGACTGGTTTAAAATGATCCAGAATACAGAAAATAATGAGAGAGAGCATGCACGTTTCCATTCAGAATCGAAAGCCACCATACCAGGCCATACCTGTACAAAATGTGCGATAGAGGGCAGAGTTTTTGAAGCAGGTTCTCACAATAATTGATAATTAAGGATTTGGCATTTGCTGCATCTGTTTCTCACCTGAGGCACATTTCCATCTGCATGGAGTCATAGATAAACAAAGCTGGTGATTTTGGGGTTCTGAAAATCCCTATTTTTGTGAGGCAAAACTACTGTATTCTCCCAGAGTTTCTGTTTGGGCTACAGTTTGCAACAGATGGATTATTGATCCTTTTTTAATGTGAGAAATGAAGATGGCGCCGGTCCACATTGCACCGACCAAGTGTTTCACTTTGTATTGCAAATTTACTGGCACAGAGATAGATTGGCATCCATATTTGCCCAATCTGACTCCTTTCAGGGCACATTGTCTACAAGAACCATCCCACCATATTGGATGAGCTTGAATCTTCGATCTGGGTCGATCTGAAACCATTTCTGCTGAGACACCACAGTTTGTGATAGGAAAATTCATTGTTCATTTGCACAACCTCCGTACTGTAAGTGGTGTAAATTTGAAGAAGATTGTGATGGGACTACAATGACTGCATGCAGAGAATGAGTTTAGTTATGCAAAATACTGTATGAGCTGCACAGTATACAGCAGCACCTTTCACAATGAACACCATTTTTGTTGCACTCTTCTGTTGATCTTAGTTTTAGAGGTATTTAATTTTGAAATCGGGGACTCCTTCACTGGGTACCCTGTACACTGAAATTCAGTTAACTTTCTTAGGCAGGTCTCACTAGGATTAATGGTATAAAATGTATTCTACATATGACAAGTGCCCCATATATAACAAGCAAAATGCTGAAGTTCATTCTCCATCTTATTCGCAAGGTGGGTTGAATAGCATTAAATGCCAATTCACACTTCCTGATTACAGGATTGGTATAGGACATTCAGCTGAACTGGATATCAAATGTCACTCCCAGGAAGCTGAATAATGGTGTTGTTGCAAATGCACTATCTGATTAAAAGTATACAGACTCTCCTATGTAATGCAGAACAGACCACTAAATGTCATGAGAGGAGAACTCTTCAGTATAAAAGAAGGTGGGGAGTCTTGTGTTGTCAGCAGAATGGGTCAGTCAGGAGACACGTTGACTTCAGAAGTGAACTAGATGTTGGCTGTCACCTGATGAACAAATCCATCAGGCATTTCAACCATTCTAAAGCTGCCAAGTTAACTTGTGGTGATGTAATTGTGAAATGGAAACCTGAAGGAACAGACACAGCTAAACCAGGACAAGGCTGATCTCAACTACTGAAGGACAGGAACAGGCAAGCATTGTGGAGGGTGGTTGTAAAAAGTCACATGAAATCAGCAAGAGGAATCACTGATGAGTTCCAGAATACTAGCAGCAATCCTGGTAGCATAGTGATTGGGTGTAGGGAGTTAAAAAGAATGGGATACAATGGTCGAGCAGCTCCTAATGAGTCACACACGTCTGTAATCCGTGACCCTTCAGTTGGTGTAAAGAATGATGCCACTGTCCCGTGGATGAATGGGAATGAGTGATTCGGAGTTATGACTCACACTATACCTTTTAGCAATATTATGTAGGGTTTTGTGTTTGGCGAATGTCTGGAGAACGTTACTTGCCATGATGTATTGTGCCAGTAGTGAAGCGTGGAGGAGGTGGTGTTGCGACATGTGGGAGTTTTTTGTGATTATGGTGTGGTCCCTTATTGTGTTTAAGAAAGCACTAAAGTAGAGGAACAGTTAGATGATGATGATGGATTGTATGAACATGACAATGGCCCCTGTCGTATAGCACAATTTGTAAGACAGTAGTTTGTTGACAAGAACACACTTGAAATGGACTGGCCTGCCCAGTGTCCAGACCTGAACCCTGTATATCACCTTTGTGATGAATTAGAGCTCAGACTTCACTTCAAACCCCAGCGTCCAACATCACTACCTTCTCTGCTTTCAGCTCTTGAGGCAGAATGAGCTGCCCTGCCACCAGATACATTCAGATCCTCATTGAAAGTGTTCCCAGCAGAATAGAAGCCAGCATTAAGGCAAACTATTTTTTAAAAAAAGTTCAACCTCACGTAAGAACAAAAACTTGTTTCTGTTACTTGCTTCATTTAGGTCAACTAATGTTTTGGCCATATATCTTTTGGCTGACAGACCGAAACTACAGCACACTTATTAAAGCCTAATTATATTACACGTGAAAGTTACCCTGTATTTGTGGTCACAGAATACTCAAGGGCCTGTGATGATGATCAGCAACAAACAGCTTTCTATTAACTGAATCTGTGGGTGGCACCCAATCCATGCTGGGATATTGGGGAGTCACTAGAAATTACACTATAGCAACATGTTAGGGAATTAATCTCACACATTGCTAGCTTCCACACTTTGATCAGGCTGAAACCAGGACCTCAATTAATTAAGTACTTAGATAAACAATTTCTGCTACTTCCTTCAGCACCAAGTTCCTAGAGTTAAGAAATTTTGACATTGTCATACAGCATAGAGTGACCAGTGTTGATTAAGTACTCTGCCATAGCCTGTTTATTGAACTGTTAAAGTTGGCTGTCTCGTCCTGAATTATGTGGTAGCAGTTGCAGGTGATTTTAATTTGCCAAATATTAACTGGAAAATTATGCCTATGTTGCTAGTAGCATTAAGGACAAACAGACTTGTGAAGTAATAATAAGTTCATATGGTTGAATGGACTGCTGCAAATCTCTCAATGGGATGGCATTTCAACAACTTGGGTATTTCTAACCTACCCCAGTTATCCAACAGTGAAGTAATACTGAACAAGTTATCAGACAACAGATTCAAGCAGCTAGTCTGACAACCCACATCTGAGAGGCTACAAGCAGACCTAATCTTTCTTCCACGAGAGAGATAAAGATCAGCTGTCATACTGACTTTAATGCACTGAGTGTCTTCCTGCTTACTGGGTGGTAATGTGCTTGCCTCCCATGCACTGGGCCCAGGTTCGATTCCCGGCTGGGTCAGACATTTTCTCGCCCGTGGACTGGGTGTTGTGTTGTCCTCATCATCGGCCACAAGTCGCCCTATGTGGCGCCGAATGAAAGACGACTTGCTTTTGCTGGCCATACCCGATTGGGACATCCTGGCCAACAATGCCATATGATCATTTCATTTAATTTCACTGCACTGACTGTCGCCAAAAGTGAAAACATTCTCAAATAATTTAGGAGAACGTTTGCGGTAGACAAGTCACTGGTACCCTACTTAAAAAAGACAAACTGAAAACTTATAGTCATAATACAATACATTTTGAATTATGAATAAAGGTCAAATGTACTGTAAATCACCCTGTAATTAAATATGTTTGAATTAAATGAATAAAAGGTAGCAAATAAAACTCAAACATACCTCAAATTACTCTGTAATTAAATATGTTAAAAAAATGTGTTCTGATTTGTAACATTTGGATAATGGAGCAAAAACAGGTACATTTTGTTATGTTCTCAATGCTAAAAAGTATATAAGGAAACTGGCAGAGAAAAGTTAGTGGCAAAATATGCATGCATAAAAAGAGCTATATGACAAATCTACAATAAATTCCTCTGTCAGATCCTGGTGTAAGATCTATCAGAAAAGACTCGGAAACTGATCCTATATGGAATCAGTGGATTACAAACCTTCCAGCACATTGTATGAATTAGCCTGATGTAGAAAAACAATCAACAGACAAAAAGTTGAAACATTAAATTCAGTAGTAAAAAAATGTGTTTACAGTGAAGGCTACTGCCCTATCTCTGTTAGACTATCATATACACACACAAATGAGAGGTACTGAAACAAGCATCTCTACTGAAGAACAATGAAGACCAATTTTCCAAATAGTAGATGCATGTGAACAGGTATATCCAGATTTTATAAATTCTTGAGAGGCATTTGACACTACCATTTAGTTGATCAATAATTGATAACTAAGATACAATCATACAGCTTATGCTCATAAATATTTAATTGGCTCAAAGAATGTTTTACCAAATACACAAGAGGAATGAATGTAACATCAGGGGTTCCCCAAGATGGTGTAATAAAACCACTAATATTTTTAACACGCGCAAATGACTTATCAGAAAAGAAATACAATAAATTAATGCACAGTGACTTAGTATTTCCAATTGGTGTACTAAATGGTTCTTCTGTATATTTGTAGATAATTGCAAGATAATATCTGTATCGAAGAGAGAGAACCTGATAGTATTTGATTATGAAGTTAGTGGTAAACTTCTTAACCCCATCACTTGGATTAATTATTTAGGGGTAATTCTTAAAATCAATTGTAAGGAAGATGAATTGAGACTTAAATTTGTTGGGAAGATTCTGCAGTGTATGTGCAAAGGAAACTGAGTACAACAACCAAATACAGATCCAGCACTTTAGACATCTTATCGGGCAAGCATAAAAGCAGACATATAAACATCTCATAATGGCTGCTAGGATTTTAACAGGTAACATAGCCCATATGAAAGTGTCACAGAGTTGCTCATGAAACTTAAATGATGAATCTTTTGACAAAAGGTAAGTTTTATGGTTCAACCCTATTGGGTAAAATAAGGAGTACTATACAATAATTCTACTGCCTCTGTTGTATCTCACATAGAGATGTTGAGAATGAGATACAGGTTAATAGAGTATGTACCAAGGCACATACACTCATTTCTCTCACTTTATGGACTAATGTTGTTGCATAGTGTCCTTTGCCATGCACTGTACAGTGGCTTGCTGAGAAATCGCGTAGACGTGTGTAAATGTGAACTCAATAGTTCTCATCAAGATAATGTGAATCCTAAAAAATTATGTGGTTTTCTTGCCTCAAAATATCCTGTCCAGCAGTCATAACTTCAATGATACTCTAAATTCTACGAGAAGGAAGTCTATGAGATAAGCATTAAATCTCTGTTTTCTTCTTCCATCTCCTACGTAGACAGCTAGTGTGAAATTCCAGATGTTATATCCATTGCTGTGTAAAGTGTCACTGTCACCACCCATAAATTTTCAATGAAGTTGGTCCATAAGAAGAAGATGGTCAAGAACAGCAGTTTCATGCTGTTTGCACACAATCACTAATATTTATTGGAATGTGATTGAACTAAGGTAAATGGATGTAGCAGTCTGTAACATAGTTGTAATGCTCGGGGGTAACCAGCCACAATCATATATTGTCCTTGAAGCATGTAACTATTTTGCATAGCAAAGTAATTAAAATAAACAATTTTGAAGCATATTTGTGGCAAATAGACCAATTTCCAAAAATACAGTGAACATTGGGGTAGTAAAAATTCAAACTTGCAAATAAACCATCAGGAGAATATAATGGTGTGAAATAATCATATGGGGAAAAAATTACATAGTACATACTTTACAAGAGATATGTTTGCAAATGTATCAAGGTGATGGCTAAATACAGAAATAACCTTCTCTAGATTAAATTTTGCAACTCATATTAGTTGCATTACCATTACTACACACTACAAGGCAACCGTGACTATACATTCACCGATACTCTAAAACATTATGACCACATGCTTAATAGCTTGTTGGTGCACCTATGAATCACAATATAGCAACAGTTTTGCATGGTGTGGATTCAACAAGCCATTCGTAGGTTCTGTATGTATGTGGTATCAGACATTTATGCATAGATCATGCAATTCTTGTAAATTGTGGGCCGGTGGTTTGTGAGCACGAAGGTGGCATCCGATAGTGACACAGATGTGTTCCATCAGCTTCAGATCAAGTTCAAAAATGGTTCAAATGGCTCTGAGCACTATGCGACTTAACATCTGTGGTCATCAGTCGCCTAGAACTTAGAACTAATTAAACCTAACTAACCTAAGGACATCACACACATCCATGCCCTAGGCAGGATTCGAACCTGCGACCATAGCAGTCGCGCGGTTCCGGACTGAGCGCCTAGAACCGCGAGACCACCGCGACCGGCTCAGATCAAGTGGATTTGGTGGCCAAAGACATCAACATTAGTTCCTTGTCATGCTTCTCAAACCACTGTAGCACGATTCTGGCCATGTGATGTGGACAATTTTCCTGCTGGAGATGCCATTACCATTGGGGAAGACTTCAAGCATCAAAGAATGCAGGTGGCCTGCTATAATGTTCCTGTAGTACACAACTGTCAAGGTGCTTTCGATAATAACACAAATCCCTCAGAAGCCCAGATAAGATTCTCCCATAGCATAATACTGCCCCCAAAGACCTGTGCCCATGGAACAGTGCAAAACCATTCACCTGAGTGACATTTATCTGGACACAAACGTTGACCTGATGTAGTGAGAAATGTGATTTATTTGGCCAGACAACACATTTCCATCAATCATGGCCCAATATCAATGTTCACAGGATGCACGACGCACCGGTTTCTTTGTACTCCTTATGAATGTGTCTCGTACGTGCTCCACATTCACTTCCCTCACATTGGGACGTCCGCTTCTCTTTAGCAGGCACAAGCAATCCATCGTAACGAATTTGTTGTGGCAGTGGTAAATGGCCTTCCTTGTTGGTGGCTTCTTACTGTACTTGGAGCTAAACATCCATTGAACAGCTGTAGCACACTTGTTTTTGTTGAACTCCAACACACAGAAAGGTCGCTATGCACCTGAACTCACCATGTTTGCAACTAGCGCTGACTATCAGCAAGTTATCAAACTATGCTGTGGCGGTACACACGGGGAAAAAAAAAACACTTTCAGGGTTTCTCATCAAAATGATGTATGTATGATATCTGTACAATGTTTGGTTGGTTGGTTCTTGTGCAATAAATAATTGAAAGTGTTCCCAGATTTTATGTACACCCTGTAGTCTATAACCATAGGCAAAAAACAAAATTGTTATCACGACTCATATTAGACACACACACACACACACACACACACACACACACACACACACACACACACACACACACCACTTCAGCAATTCCTGTGAATCACAGTTGCCTTTTTGCCTTTCAAAAGACTTCTGGTGCCCATAGTTGATGGCACTGGTGCCATTCTTGTCAGTAATGCACACTTATGGTTTCAACAATGTGGAAAAAAATAAAATAAATAAATAAATAAAATAAGACAGTGGACATTAATTTCTGATCCCTTAACTCATGCTAGGTCTAATCAATTTAACCTTAATCATAATGTTGTATATGCAGAGATAATGTGTTACAATAAAATACACATAGCTTGCAATCCAGTTTTCAAATCATTGTAAAGATTAAAAAGAAACAAATAATGTTACCTTACACATATTAATAGGATCATGATATTCACAATATGAGGATAATGAGTAGAATCAAGTCATCCAAATCATTTGGAGCCCACAGAAAGAGAACGAGCCCTGTGAGTTGTCTTATGGCCCATATACCATTATCATGCAATCATTGGCATATACAAATACTGCCTGGCAGTATAAGTTGTCATCAACTTACTGCAGAGTCTCTCCATTTTTGCTTGTTGATTAGGGTCTCCAAGCCTCAATCATTTTGAAAGAACACATCCAATCTTGTAGTCATAGGAACCTCTTCCAATAATGCTGGAAGCTTATTTTCAAGAAAGTATAGGTAATGAGGCCCTATAAGATGATGCAGTTAATGAAACAGGCTCATCATCTGATTGTTTAGCATATCACACCACACACCTACAAAGAACTGGTCTTGAAAATATGTTTTCACAGGCCATGTGGGTTTTTGTCAGATCACTCATGAGAGTTACATGTGTTGCTGATACCATCACAGGTGGTAGTGACTTAACCAGTCAACAGTATTAATGGCATTACTTAGTAATTTGCAATTAGCCAATGACAAAATTCCATCACCTTCTTGGAGGTGTTGTATCCATTGTAAATGATAAGGATAGAGGTCATGCATACATAACGTATACCATATTCTTGTATGTGGAACATTGATACATGTAGAAATTCTTTATGTGCTTGCGAAGCAATATGTTCTACTGACTGAATATCACAATATGTTCTACTGACTGAGTGTCAAACTACATCCACAAACTATTCATTTGTATGTTCAGATGAAATTTGACTGCTGGACATTGTACCAGTCTCGTGCAGTTTAGTGAAAACATAAATAAATACTCTTGAAACAATTACTAACAAAGAGATAGAGGGGCTGGCCAGTACTTACCTCAGCTCAGTACAGCCGATAGAAACAAAAAAAAAAAAAAAAAAAAAAAAAAAAAAATTTAAGTTCCTAGCTTTCGGAATAAATGTTCCTTCATCAGGGAGGAGAGAGGGGAAAGAAAGGGAAGAAGGGGAAAGTGGATTTAGTTACTCACAACCCAGGTTATGAAGCAACAGGGAAAGGAAAACAGGGTTGCTTTCCCTTCTCCCCTTTCTTTCCCCTCTCTCCTCCCTGATGAAGGAACATTTATTCCGAAAGCTAGGAACTTAAATTTTCGGTTGTTTTTTGTGTTTCTATCGGCTGTACTGAGCTGAGGTAAGTACTGGCCAGCCCCTCTATCTCTTTGTTAGTAATTGTTTCACATCTTTATATGAGATTTTCCATTAATTAGATAAATACTCTTGAGTCAGTAAACTGTGGTTATACAATTGTCTAGAATATTTTCTGCAAACACAGCAGCATTTCCATTACAAAACCTGTACAAAAATATCATATTGGGATACTCAGAATTTGTTAATATGTGAGATGTGTGTAACTGAAACAGTAGAACTGACCAACAAATCACAACCATAGTTGACCAATTCTGTCATGTAAACTCAAGTACTGATTAATAAACCCATAGAAGATGGAGTGCTGACAAGTGAAGTGAAAACTTACATGTACTACCAGGTTGAATATCTTTAACCAATAAAAATTGGACACATCTTAAATAGAATGTTTTAATATATACTTCCACTTCCTAGAATATTTACTGTTCCTCCTGAAATACCCTATCTAATATTCTGGATAAGGAATGAGGGTAAGTTATTCAAAAATAATTGCAACATAACATTTTGTTGTAATTGGGAACTTATTAAAATGATTCTCAAATAATTTAATTTTGTATTGCAGATTGTCTTGCAGACATTGTCTCTCAAAGTAAAGGTATGTGTGACCAATGCAATTACAAGACAAAATCTTCTGCAAGCAGAGTCAATATAAGAGAGCTATGAATAACATTCCCCAACAGATAGTGTGCAGTTGCCACAATTTCCTATGGTATTGCATTAAAAATGCATTATTGTGATTAATCAAGGGTATGAAAACTACAGAGAAGAGTTCTCAGATTTTCAGTAATTATCCTTCATGTATTTCCCAGAAGCCAGGAATGCCACATCAAAGCCACTGCTAGTTAGTGGACAGATGATGCTGCCATTAAGCTGCTACATTGCCAACAGTTTTATCATCCCTCCCAATGGACATGGCCATCTATCTGTAGTCAATACACCATCTAGAGTAGGAAACTGACAGAACGTAATCATATTTTGTCATACACAGGCATATGCACATCCTGCAGAGGGCAGGCCTCTCTATGGAAAGTACGTATGTTGGCTATCCAACCACAGAAACCAACAGCAAATATTTACCTGTTCGGTATCTATGCAGTGTATCTTTAGACAGCGACAGCTTAATCTGTTTACAAGGAAGTATTTGTTATACTTGAAATGGGACTGGTATGTCAAGAGGACTGTTGTCACGTAATATTTCAAGTAATATGATCTTTTTTTTTATTATTATTTTTTTATTTTTTCCCCCCGAAGTGAGTTGCTCTCATATAAAGTTTTCCGATTTCCAACTGGCACCTTTTTGATGAACTCACTCAGCTAAAAACATGAGAACTATGTTATTTTAAGTTCCCCTGTAGGGCTCTTCCCACATAGATTCAAACACTGACATGTTGCATTGTATTTGAGGCTGTGTAGGACTTTGATGGTGATTTCTGCTAAACAATTTAAACTATGAGAATACTCAAGTAATTTATCATTTTTCACACACACTCTCTCTCTCTTCATGATTGTAGAACAGAATTTACTGGAACTACAAATGCAATTCCACTGCACAGTGCCATGGGAAAAATAAACAAGTGTATTTTTCCCATCATTGCATAACACAGTGACCAGTGCGTGAACTGTACTTGTGCGACAGTCAGGTACACACACCTAAACTATACTGAACAGAAAAATCAAGAAATGATGCATGTCAAATAACGAGTGCTGAGGCAAGTCTAGTTGCTAGTCAATAAAGTACTGAGGCTTGTCTCTTGATTGGTATACATATCTCACTAGAAAGGAATGCTTTTAATGCTATAGTACTCCACTTATGACCTCATGTAATGTGATAATATTATGTTACAATAATTTGTTTTCCTGAAGTATAGAGATGAAGTTACAATCAAATCGTAGTAAAAAAACTGCTTTTAACAGGACTGATTCTCTGGCTTTTAGACCATGTGTGTCTATTGTCTAAAGACAAGAAAGATTTTGAAAAAATATGATATTACTGGTATCATGCAGAAGAAAACTTATTTCATCCACACTGCACTGCACTGCACTGCACTGCACTTTACACCATGCGAATATACTGCTAGCTGTCAAAATTGCAACATCATGAATGCAGCATGTAACAGATGTCAAAATGGCATGAAGAGTTCTACATTTTCAGTTACCCAAATGGTTAAAATTTCAAGTAACCACAAAAAGTAAGTGAAAGTGGTGCCATCTACATTCTGTATACAAACAAAGACTGTACAATGGTTTTCTCATTCAGAAATCATATTTGAATGTTGTTTGTGAGGAGATCATGTCATGTCTCATGTAAGCAAGAGAAGTGTCTGTTAGCAAGTGTCAAAATTCCTCAGCAGCAGGATTGTGGCCAATCAAGACTGCAGTTTACTGTTGTTTGGCAGCTCATGTCATCAGGATTCCACAGGTGTTATACGAATATGGAGTCGGTGAGCTCAGGAGGGCCATACTCAATACCATGTACAATCTTAATGGCCCTGTGAGAGTTGCTCCCAAGAGAGTAGACATATTGGTCACTCACCCATTCACGATCGCGCAGCTATGTGTCACATACCTCGAGTCAGAAAATGGGCTTCTGTGCAGGAAGATAATTATTATAATAGGCAGTGTGACGACATCTGGAGCACTGAGGACTGTCAGCACAGTTACCATTGTTTCTGATTTCCTTGACTCAACAGCAGGCAGAGGTGCTTAAAAAATGACACCAATGGACATAGGAGTGGCACCTCATCATGTTTTCAGGTGAGTTCCAGTTCTGAATACAGCATCACACTGCACATATCCATGTGTGGAGTCTCCAAGGAGAAAGAACCTTGCTGGATTGCATTTGTTGTCATCATATTGGCTTAGCAGCTGGAATAATGATGAGAGATACCATTGAGTACAGTAGGTGATATATTTCTGACGTGTTAAGGCCAGTAATTGTGCTCTGTCTGGGGACTAGACAATGCAAGACTGTGTGTTGCCCATGCTGTACTGATGTAGATTGACACAGAGTTCAACTGTTGCCCCAGCTAGCAGGTACTGCAGTTCCCCCACACACTGAAAACAAACGGGCATGTGTTGCTGAGACACTGCTATGCCATCACTCTTCAGCCACTATGACTGATGAACTCTGCCATAGATTTGAAGCTGCAAGAAATGATGTACCCATGCCTGTCATCCAAGCTCAGTTTCACTTGGTAGTTAGGATGGCTAAAACCTTTTGTACTCCAAGGTAGCAGCTCTGTGCACTAAATTTCACATTCTGTATATCCGCAACTTACCTACAAATTTAATCAAGTATTCTTCCTACTATATTTCATATGCACCACATGTAAAATTTTATTTGCTATCCTCACTGGTGTTGCAGTTGTAATTGTTCATACTGTACACATTCATTAGCTTGTAATTTGTGTCTCCTCCTAATGCTCAAAGTCACTACCTTATTTGTACTCACATTCATAAATTGTACCTTTCGAAAAATACCTGTTACCTTATTAACTGAAAATGCCTTCCAGACCCATGTATCATTACCTGAAAAGCTTCCAAATGACCATTTTCAGATTGAATACTAACTACAAGGTGTGTTCAGTAAGTAATGTAAC
This sequence comes from Schistocerca gregaria, assembly GCF_023897955.1. Lineage (NCBI taxonomy): Eukaryota > Metazoa > Arthropoda > Insecta > Orthoptera > Acrididae > Schistocerca > Schistocerca gregaria. The sequence continues at coordinate 504,555,230 of NC_064931.1, read as the reverse complement.
ACTTTTTTCTTGGCCAATTTCAACTGAAAAAATTCAGAATTTGTTGTGAGGCATGGAATATTCCACCTTCAGCTTCTATAGTTCCATGAAGTGCTGATGGGTGGCAGTGATATGTATAGCCTTGAAAATGGCATCTGTAGTGGAGGTGCATTCCAACCAGAGAGCTGTCATTGGGTTTTTTGTGGCAGAAAACCAGAATATCACAGATATTCATAGGTGCTTGTAGACTGTCTACAGAAACCTGGTAGGGAACAAAAGCACAGTGAGTCATTGCGTAAGGCATCTGTCATCATTGCAACAAGGTCACGCAAGCCTGTCCGATATCCCGTGTGCTGGACGGGCACATGCAGCTGTGATTCCTGCAACATTAGAACATTTTGACACACTCATGTGAGGTGACCAACAGGTCACAAACACCTCGCTGCATAGCTGGACATCTCTGTTGGTAGTGCTGATACATTCCTACACCTGTTAGGGTACTCAAAGGTGTGTGCTTGTTGGGTTCCTCACTGCTTAATACAAGACCATAATGAGCAGTGAAGGACCATCTGTGCACAGTTGCTTGCACTTTACGAGGCTGATTGTAACAATTTTTTGTCGAACATCATCACAGGCAATGAAACATGGACTCATCACTTTGAACTGGAAACAAAATGGCAATCCATGGAGTAGCACCACAGCACCTCTTCTTCAAAGAAAAAGTTCAAAGCCATACTCTCAGCTGGTAAATTCATGGTGATGGTGCTAGGACTCTTAAGGGGTTAAGCTGTTTGAGGAGTTATGCTGTTTTATGTCCTCCCTTATGATGCAATGATCGAGTCTGAAGTGTGTTGTGCTTCCCTCAGGAAACTGAAGAAACAAATTCAGCATGTTTGTCACCATAAAAATGCAAACAAACTTCTCCTTCTCCATGACAATGCAATGCCTCACATAAGTGTGCACACCTGAGAGGAACTCAACTAAACTTGATTGGACTGTTGTTCTTCCTCATACACTCTACAGTCCACATTTCATACATTCTGATTTCTATCTGTTTGGCCAAATAAAAATCCACGGGAAGCAGTACATGTATGATGGGGAGGTTATTGATGAAGCAAGATTTGGGCTATGACGTCGATTAGTAGAGTGGTACCATGTAGGCATACAAGCCCCTCCCAGTAAGGTGGCATAAAGCTATCACATTGAATGGAGATTATGTTGAGAAATGGGTTTTGTAGCCAAAAAGATTGAGAATTAATATAATTTATTTGAATCCTGAATAAAACCAACCTGTTTTCAGAAGAAAAACCTTTGCATTATTTATGACAACAATAGTTTGAGTTGTAATGCTCGATGTATTGGTAACGGTTGATATGTCACATGTGTTTTCTGTTTTGTTGTCATTTTTCCATGACCAGAGTCGATGGTAGAATGGAAATTTGTGTTTTGTAAGAAACTCCTGGTTTGTGAGGGTGCTGCAAACCTCAGTGTGCAATGTTGGTCAGATGGTTGTTAATGTGAAAGGCAATCTCTGGGGTTTTGTCAAGTCAACTTTTATTTCCCCAGCTCCATATGGACAAGTGGAACTTCTATGGTGGACATAATTTTTATTAAAACAGTCACAGTAGCTTGGGTGAGCTGCTGTGTAGCTTTAACATCAAAATCCAACTAGGCAACAGTAACAAACTACACATCAATTGTCAGAATATATTTTGAGTCATATAAAGAGAATATGGTACACTAAAAAATACAGAAAGCACTCTACAGAATAGGAGGAATCCTAAACCTGGTGAGAAGTCTCTGAACTGGGACTTCACTAGTGGTGACAGTCAAATTGCATCAAGCTGCTCTGCTGCAGAATAAAAATTACTTGGAGAGTATCCTATTTTGGCAAAATTGCACATCATCATTAATTTTAGTAAGGGATTTAGACAATAGTGAACTTAAGGAAGAATTTCCAGAAAGAAAAGGAGAAAGGGGGAGCGAGTGTTTAACTGGCAAATGCTACATTAAATTGGAAGTTAATGGTTAACTGCAGGTGATTGTCATTTTTGTTGAATTTCAACGTAAGTCTTTCAGAATATCAAAGGCTTTAAAATGTTTAGGGGTCAGCATTTCAGACACATTATACTGGCACATAATGGTAGGGCGGCATGCATAAATCATGACAAAGCTGCTCATAAGTCTTGCATCTCATGCTAATCTGCACCACAAAGTGTTAACTGCACTGAGAGCCATGCTACCTGGAATAGTATTTTTCTCATTCACCTGGAGGAGAAGACACTCCAGGAAATTGAAGGGATCAAATGTGTAACATTTTGCAAAGCAGAAAAGGTATATAAGGAGACATGGCAAGTGCCTTATTTTTCAGTCTAACTTGCTACTTCAGTGAAGTAACTACTACAAAAAATTAACATGTTAACACAAATGTGAATGGTGTAAAAAGTTGCACAACTGGAACACTGGACAGCATGACCATGGTGAGAACAGGGCTAAAGCAGTTGTCACCAGGATATGCTCCCACTTATCTGTTAATAGCACATGATTTGGACCAAAAAGTCCTCAGTGTTTTTATAAAATACTCCTCTGCCCATTCCTCCCAATGGTTGAATTTGTTGCACACAGTGAGCTGTATGGCTCAATATATTACATTAGTTTTAATCCATGGATCCCACAGAACATGATTTTGGAATGTGGAAGGAAGTCAGAGCTATATATTTAAAGTAATTTAAGTGCAAGGCAATAACTTAACATTACAAGAGAGTATTGCATTATAAAGGTAATTCTAATTATAAAGTAACCCAAATCATTAACATTAACTGAATTGTCCATTGATGCCTGACAGAACATGGCAGTAATATTAAAAAGAAACAAACACTTTCCCAATGTTCTGAAAAACGTTATTTATTTCATTTTAGTCAGGTTATAAGTAAGTGAATGTCACAATCATACACAAAATGACATGCAACTTATACAGATGATGGGTAAAATGATAAAATACAGAGTGCTTACAAAGGAAAAATGTTACTTTTTCATGTTATGCACAGACTGTTACTTTTAACAAAAGTCAAGCTTTTTAATCTTATGTGTAAATTATTACATGAAACAAAAGATAAAAAATAAAACTGAATTTACTATTGTAGTCTAGCATCTGCATAGTAATTGTGTTTGACCATTGAAAACTAAGCTGGTGTCCAGTTTTACACATTTAATAATTTCAAAAATTTTACAGAAGTTTCAATCTTTTGGTTTTTTTCTGTGGAGATAATCTTTTTAGAGAAAACCACCCATACAATTTAACTGTAGAATACTTTTAGTAAAAGTCACAACTGGTTTTGCACCACTAGAAGATGAATCCTCAGGTGAAAAGGATTCTTTTCACTAGGCCATTGCCGAAAGGTATCTTTAACTGGCTTAGAACTGCTCCTCATCATGTTGTAAACAAATAACACACTAGAAGTGTTAGTACTTATTTACAAAATAAAAAATAAAAAGAAGGTTATGCGCTAAGGCTCTTCTTATTTACTGGGTTCTGCTACTCTCTCCATTCTAAATAAGGACTACAGCTTTTAGCAGGCTATGTGATTACAACATGATTTGAATGGGGAGTGGTTGTAAGGCAGTTAGTTACAGTCATAGTTACTGCAATAAAAACTATTCTACAGCCAATGCGGATTATTTCTTTCAAAATGTGGAAGTTTGGTTGCATTTGTCAGCATTTTAAAATAACATAAAATGTAAATTATGATGTTTTACATACTGTTAAGAAAATCAGAAAAATAATACCATTTATTGCGAGGGTATAAAGCTGGCAACATGTTTCTACAGATCCAGCAATACCCAAGCCTCTGTGATGAAGTTGAGGAGTTGCCTCTCGCCATCCAGTAGTAACTCCTAATGCTCAGTCAGTTCCAGATCTCTGCCATACAAAACCATTGCTAGTCTCTATGTGGGACTGAGTGTCATGATTCAACTCTAACCCAGGGTTAGAGGCAGTTGTCACAATGGCTACTGAAGAACTTTAAATTTGCCAAGTCACAGAAGGTACTGCGTTCTTGAACATATTAAACTATTTGTTTCTTGGAATTTCAAAACTTATTCTGAGTCTTGTCTACTGTATATGTACAAGATACTTCCTCACATATAGGTTTGGAGGGCGTATTACAGAAACTAACTGTTACAACCTCAGTCTTTCCATTGCAAAATGCATATATCCCTCTTGTATGCTTTTTGATGCATGCTACAGTAGTGAACTACAAAATTATCACATAAGTGGGCTGTGATACTTTTAATACTGCTTGTTATTGTTGTGCTCTTCAGTTCAGAGACTGGTTTGATGCAGCTCTCCATGCTGTTCTATCCTGTGCAAGCTTCTTCATCTCCAAGTAACTACTGAAACCTCCTTCTGAATCTGTTTAGTGTATTCATGCCTTGGTCTCCCTCTATGATTTTTACCCTCTGCACTTCCCTCCAATACTAAATTGATGATCCCTTGATGCCTCAGAATGTGTCCTACCAACTGATCCCTTCTTCTAGTCAAGTTGTGCCACAAATACCTCTTCTCCCCAATTCTATTCAGTACCTCATCATCAGTTATGCGATCTACCCATCTAATATTCAGCATTCTTCTGTAACACATTTTGAAAGCTTCTATTCTCTTGTTGTTTAAACTATTTATCATCCATGTTTCACTCCCATACATGGCTACACTCCATACAAATACTTTTAGAAAAGACTTCCTGACGCTTAAATCTATACTCAATGTTAACAAATTTCTCTTCTTCAGAAACGCTTTCCTTGCAGTTGCCAGTCTACATTTTATATCCTTTCTGCTTTGACCATCATCAATTGTTTTGCTCCCCAAATAGAAAAAGTCATCTACTACTTTAAGTGTCTCATTTCCTAATCTCATTCCCTCAGCATCACCGGATTTAATATGACTACATTCCTTTATCCTCATTTTGCGTTTGCTGATGTTCATCTTATATCCTCCTTTCAAGACACTGTCCATTCTCTTCAACTGCTCTTCTAAGTCCTTTGCTGTCTCTGACAGAATTGCAATGTTGTCGGCATCAAAGTTTTTATTTCTTCCCCATGGATTTTAATTCCTACTCCAAATTTTTCTTTTGTTTACTTTACTGCCTGCTCAATACACAGATCGAATAACATAGGGGATAGGCCTGTCTCACTCCCTTCCAAACCACTGCTTCCCTTCATGCACCTCGACTATTATAACTGCCATCTGGTTTCTGAACAAGTTGTAAATAGCCTTTCACTCTCTGTATTTGACTCCTGCCACCTTCAGAATATGAAAGAGAGTATTTCAGTCAACATTGTCAAAAGCTTTTTCTAAGTCTACAAATGCTAGAAACATATGTTTGTCTTTACTTAATCTATCTTCTAAGATAAGACGTAGGGTCAGTATTGCCTCATGTGTTCCAACATTTCTACCAAATCCAAACTGTTCTTCTCTGAGGTCGGCTTCTACCAGTTTTTCCATTTGTCTGTAAAGAATTTGTATTAGTATTTTGCAGCTGTGACTTATTAAACTGATAATCCAGTAATTTTCACACCTATCAACACCTGCTTTCTTTGGAATTGGAATAATTATATTCTTCTTCACGTCTGAGGGCATGGGACAGAAACCATTCCTGGGACATCAATCCAGACACATGACTAAAGTGAAAGAAGTTGCAATAACAATATTTGTCAGCACTCACATGCTAATGTGGACCACCACCACAGGTCATTTAGCACTTGGGTCAGTGACCTGCCAAGTAATCAACCTGACAGCATGCCGAAAACCAGAGCTCCTGAGGGGCCACCAAATGATAAAGATAGCACAAGCCATTGTGCAAACATTAAAGAGTTGATGATGCACTTTGGAGTTAGTTAACTGAGACCTTGAGCAATTACAATTTAGCAATTGAACTGCTTAAGAAAGTGGAAAATAAAGATCTATCTAATACTAGTAGAATGGACCAACCTTCACAGTCTCCTAGAAAATTATAATAGACTTCTAACAACAGATTATATGACTTAAGAGCAATGCATTTCTACAGTGAGGAAATCTCTAAAGAGGCAGCAGTAGAGGTTATAGTGTAACACTACTTTCACGAGTCTGAGGAATTACAGATAAAAACAGGTTCACAGTTAGCGTAGCACTCATACACAAATCTAGTCATGCTGCACTGTACAAGGAATTATAAATTCTTGGGTGCAGTGAGAACAGATTGCACTATTACTCCTGCTGAGGAACCCTGTGAATAGATCATACAATGCAGGCTTTCATGACCAGTATTTGCTTTATTGCTGATAGCTGTTTTGTGGGCATAAGGTTGTGGTCAAAGGCATAATTCTTGCCTAACAGACAGGAAGGAGGATTGAAATTAGACAAGTTGTGGGCCTTAGTGCTAAATAACACAAACTGAGCCAATTCGTCCCCACTACAAGCTCCATAACATACTCTGTAGTGACTCTGCAATCTTAGGCAGAGGTCTGATGAGGTCATGAACTTGCCATTGCATAGATGCATATAAAAAGTTCTGTTTTCTGAGCTTATTTGAGACTAGAACAGTTTTCTGAGTCGTTAAATGCTCTGATGATGTCTCCAGCATTGGAAGACAAAACATTCGCAGAGAATTAGGCCTTAGACCATGGCCTTGTGCCCATAAAACAAATATCAGCCATTGTGAATAGTCACCAAACACTACAACAGTTAACATTATACTGTGAGCATGCTCACAAAGAGTACATGAACTAGGAGAATGAGTCATGCTACACATGAATTCTTCCTTCAGAGCAACTTCATGCGTATATGGAGCAGGAATGTGGGGAAACAGACACAGAATCATTTCATGAAAGCTGCAGGGAAACATGGCATACAAACAGTACTATTCACACAATGTAACTGGATGGACATAATGCACAACAATGCACTTGCAGTTAGTGATTAGCCAACCTGCATCGCCAGGAAACATGCCTGAGGGAGAGGGATTAACAAGCAAGCCCATTCATACACATAAGGTATACTAACTGGGAATTGTGCATAAGCTGACGATATAGTACATACTGTATATACTCAAATAATCCGCATGTTTTTTCCCGAATTTAAGGATGAAAAACTGGGCTGCGCAGATTATTTGAAACAACATTGGAACTGCTCCGCCTCCAACAACACATCTAATTACATTATTGCACTGTTGTGGGCTCAGTCTGTAACACGTCAGTAGCACGATAGAAGTGAAGTATTGACGTCTTAAAACTTGTTAATCATGGCTACAAGTTCTTGTTATCACTTGTACAATACTAGAGAAAAACTGAAAATTATTGAAGAAGCCAAGAACATTGGAAACTGTGCAGTGAAAAGAAAGTACAGCGTGAGCGAGAGTTGTGCTCATGACTGGCGGAAGAATAAAACGCGGCTTCAAGAAACTAACAGTAATTACCAGGCATTTTGCAGCCAAAAAGCAAGCATCTGGATCTCAAAAAAAGGCTCTGCGATTATGTAGATGAAAAGTGACAATACAGATGCATGGTGACAAGTGAAGTGTGCCAACTTAAAGTATTGACTTTAGCCAAAGAACTAGGCATTACCAGTTTCAAAGCTAGCCAGGCTTGCTATCAAGGTTTTTCAACCGAAATGGATTAGAATTCTGGAGGAAAACAACCATTGCTCAATGGCTTCCCAGCGATTATGAGGAAAGAAATAGTGCACTTTCATCATTACATGATAAATCTGTTACACAAAGAGTCCTATATGTTATCGCAAATTGGTAACACAGATCAAATGCCAGTCTATTTTGAGATGCTGCTCAACAACACTGTGAACAGGAAAGGAGAGTCTAGCATCATGATACAAATATGGCGGCAGTGAGAAGCAAAGGTGTACAGTGATGTTGTGTGTAATTGGCGATAGATGAAAGCTACCACTTTACATGATATTTAAAAGGAAAAACATTCCGAAAATATCAGTGAAAGGCATACTAGTGAGAGTGAATCTGAAAGGGTGGATGGACAGTGACCTTATGATTGACTGGGTGACGCATGTTTGGCAACGTCAATCTGATGTGTTACTGAATTTACGTAACATGTTGGTCCTGGGTAGCTTCAGAAGACATACAACTAAGGAACTGCGAGACAAATTACAGAAATGGAAAACTGACTTGGTCACTATCCCTGGACGTCTAACATTCATCCTACAACCACTAGATGTGTTTTTAAATTGGCCATTCAAAACTGCACTTAATCAGTGATACACACAATGGACCGAGTGGAAAAATCAAATGGCCAGATTTGTGAGTGGGTGAAAAGTGCCTGGAACTCCATTCTGCCCACTGGTGGAAAAAATCCTTAAAAAATGTGGTATCACAAGTTCACTGGATGGAGCAGAGGACGACGCTCTATGGGAAGATGCTGAAGACAACAGTTATTCTCCCACTAGTGATGACAGTGAAAGTGATGAATAGAGAGGTAAGGGAGCATACATATTGATTATTGCATATATCAACATTAAATTCTTAAACATGGTAATTCACTTTTTTCCCTATTGTAGGTAGGCCTAAAGTCCCAGATGGCGCAGATAATGTTGCCAGGCCTGCCGCCCAGCTAATGGGCAAGTCAGCAGGCCCGACAGCCGGCCAGTTGCACGTCACTGAACTGGTTGCATTTTAATGATTTATTAACCTGTACAACAGCATGTGAAGATTATGACACATTTCGTCAAACCAATTGATATTATATGTAATTTTGAATACATCATTACATTAGAACTTTTTTTTTGTAAATGAAACAAATTAAAGAAAAAAATCCCTCCCTCAAAATTAGGGTGCATGTATTATTCAAGGACACAGATTATTTGAGTATATATGATATTTTACTCTGATGTTACTTCTGATTTGTGAAGTGGGAAATCTGCTTGGTGGAATGGGAAACCTATGCAGAGTAAACAGGAAGAAGGGTTGATGGATTAAAGGGATAATACAGGAATAAATATGCACATGAAGTGCAACAGAAACAATCATAGATATAAGCCAGAGCTCAATATAATTGGGGAACGTCATAGGACACCAGCAGAAACAAAAGTAGAACACACTTCCAAAAGAATTATCTGCTGGTATTTCAGATGCTATTTGCTGAGTGCACTGACCACAAACTGCTGCAAGTCTCAGCAGCGCTGGAAATTTGTCCTCCGGTAACATGAAAATAAAGCTAAAACTGTCTGAATACAACTATCAAACCACATACTGGAGCAGGAAAAGTAACATGGTTAACAAGTCCTCTTATCCAGTTAAGGAATGTGCAACAAGCTGACATAGTTGGAGTAATGTGCTCATAGGCATGTGCCAATATATTTCACCCTCAATAATGCAGATAAAGTTGAAATAATACAACAGTAACAATACTGCAAGTTCATCTAGAGTTTAGAAAGTTGCAGGATAATAAGGCAGCAAAAAAATATGCTTCACAATGTAACTGCAATACCCACATACATTTTCAAGTGATGAAACATAGACAAGAATGATTCTTATCAACCATAGTAACTAGTACGTTCCTATATTCCAGGATGCTCTAATCTTTAATCATTTTTGACAACTATGGAAATCTTCATTGCAGGTGCACACTTAATACAAAGTTTCAGATATCTGACAACATGAATTAACTAGCTCTTTCGCAGATATAGTTAGTGAGTATTGGCACATAGCTGCTGCAGAAACAGCAGAATATGATTAGGTGATTGAACTGCCAGCCACTAACCAAGGAATTTTGTGTCTCGTGGTTACTGAGCAGCATCTCATCAGAGATCTGATAGCAAACTTCCCAGAGTAAGTTAAATGCAGTAAGAAGCCTACTGCACAGAAGCAACTGTCATTTCCTCCACTAACACTGAACATAAATACATCATTTTACTGGCATCTCAAATGGTAATGTTTGAAGTTTTTACTGCTACCTTATACCTGCTGAGTTCATCCTTCACATGTAATATGAACAGTACTTGCCATAATTTGTGTGTGCTATTTAATGATGACAATGCACTCTCCATAAAGGAAACCTTAATCTGACTTATGAACTGACGTCCGTAACAGACTACCCAGTCAATAATAAAATATGCTGTTGAACAGTCCTGTTAATTAAAAAAAATAATTCAGCACATCATGTTATGACAGGAGTAATATGTAGAATTCTTAAAGACTTCTTCACGTAATCAGCTCCTTGCCATATTTTGGGGAGAGGTGTGGTAACTTTTACGAATTATGAAATATGACGCTGATATCCACGTCACAGTCTCATATATCTGTTCTCAATTTAGACTGACATGGACCGTGAATAAAAAACATCATAAAGAAATGGAACTTTTGTGTTCATAGCATTATCCCTTACATACGCAAATAATAATGACAGGTATTACTGTCAACAATACATTTGCAAATTTATAACGGAAAATTAAATAATCATGTAATTGCCAGTATGAGGATTACATATTCTGTATAATGACATAAAAATCTGAGACAATCCTTTTTTTATCATTATCTTCTTATACTGAAAAATTTGTAAAATTTTATATCTGAATAATGAAATGTGAAGACGTTAATTTTATGGAAAAAAATATGTATAGATTCCACTTGCTTTCATTTAAAGATATCCAAGATGAAGGCACTATTATTTCACAAGCATAAATGTTTTTAAAGTCATTAAGTTGATAATATTTCAAATGTTTAAGTGCTATATATTGCATGTGCACCCATCTTGTGCTGCATTATTGTCTAGAAAATTCAGTGACACATATTTTTGTCAAAAGGTTGAATCAAATAATTGTGGTGACATTAAAATGAATAAATAGACTGAACTGAAATGTGTATACTCAAAGTTTAAACAATGGAAACTCCAGGTTGGAATATCAACAATATTAATATATTTGCTACTTACTGTAAAGATGACCCATTGAGCTGCTAATAGGCACAACAAAAAGACTGTTACACATTACAGCTTTCAGCCAGAACCTTCGTCAGCACAGAAAACACACACTATATATATATATATATATATATATATATATATATATATATATATATATATATATATACACACACACATTACTGCTACTACCGGCAGCTCCTGGTTCTGTGATCAGAGCTGGTGGTGGTAGTGATCATGTGTGCTAGAGGTGTGCTTGCCTATGTGAATGTATGTTTTCTTTGCTGAAGAAGGCTTTGGCTGAAAGCTACAATGTGTAACTGTCTGCAACTCAACAGGTCATCTTTACAGTGAGTAGCAATCTATCCTTTTCCTAATATTGTTTACTAGAAGTTAACATCTCTAAATTTTTGTAGTTTAGTAATCTTCTTTAAATGATCTTAAACAACATTTAATATGTGTGAAAGTAAAAGCACAAACACAAAACACAGATAAACATAATAAAAGTACAGTATGATGTTTTGAGTAATTGTGTAGACATATGTACTGTACAGCACAAACAAAAAGTGCATCACCTACTCCTGTACGGCACCGATATCGGGACTTGCATTATGTAAATCTCCTAATCCGGTAGTTACATCTCACACTGCAGCACGGCCATAAAAGTGACAGCCAAACCACAGCACAACTGAATGAAATGTCAAAATCAGACTTCAAATGGCCTTCTTTGAGATAGTGGTAAGATCATGTATCAATTTATGTAGAAAATTATTTCAAGTCCTCAATGCACTACAGAAAACAAGAAGTTACTGTAATAAAGAATCTCATCAAGTTATTACTATAATTTTAACTCTGGTGACTAGCTGTGCCATCCAAACTTTTAATATTGCCACATGTTGTGAATCATGTATTGTGGTGTGGAGGTTATAGTTGCTGCTGGCAACATTTAATCATTGGTTTGATTCTCGCCTCCTACAGTTATTTAGGATTTGACATTTTATTTCCAAAACATTGTGGGAGTTACTTGTTTATGAAATATTATAATCTGATACAACATTTCACGTATGCAAAGTGATTCTGTGATTATGATGATACAAAGCTTCAGGGATGATGGAGGAGAGTAAATGTATCAGTTTGAGGTATGGGTCTGCTTTGGTTATAAGTGAGTCATGTGGTATGTTATAAGTGAAAATTGTCCTGCCTCCACTGACAGTGAAATACATGTACCAGTACTGTTGATAATATGATTGTGGCTAGGCAACTTCCAGAGGCCATAATAGATACCAAAACAAGAAAAAAGGTCTGATAAATATGGGCTCCAAAATACGTACCTTAAGAGCTATGGGCACTTGTCCAGTAGAAGAGATGAGTTCCACAGTAGCAAAGGTGGAAAAGTGCTCATAGCTCTTAAGGTATCCATTTTAAAGCCCATGTTTGCTACACATTTTTTCCTTGATTTGATCCATACTATAACCTCTGAAAGTTGCCTACCCTACAACCTTAGCAACAACAGTACCATTACATGTATTCCATTGCCAGAGATATCGGAATGAATTTTGTTTGTACTTTTGAATCTGTACTTTCTGGACCAGGGTCCCTTGATACATTTACCCTTCTCCATCATTCCTGAAAGTTTGTAACATCATCAAGGAATCACCCTGTAGAAGCACGCACTACTGAAACTGCTCTTGTAAATGGTATTTGGTACTGAATTCTACATGAGACAGTTTGGTGGTGACATTGGATATCTCAGACAACAACGTTGCCATAGCTCCCATACGGCTACACAAAAGCTGTTGCCCTTACCGGTAGGGATCAAACACAAACAATACATTCCTCAGATGGTCCTCATTGCCAAGGTACCAATAGATACCAAAGCTTAAGTGGGTCAAATGTACATTGAGCATCCAACAGAGGTTTGAAAGATCCTGGGCAGGATCCATTTGGATAATGTGATCATGCCAGAAAATTCAATAGATAGGATCAAACACTGTGTCTCACAAATTTCTACTTTTACTTGGGCAATAAAGCCCAACAATGAGGAAAAGCTCAGGAGCTGGGACAAATTACATGTGGAAGTTAATATGGCATTTGGCAACAACAAGCAATAGGTCAACACAGCTTAAGAACACCTGAAGAACAGAACACAACACCAGAGGTAGATGTCACAGCCACATGTAAGAATGTTTTGTGGTTGTATCACACAAATGAATTGGAATTAAAGGAGTTGTTCATGAAAAATAATTTTAGGTTAGGTTTAAAATTTGTTTTGCCACCTGTCAGACATTTTACATTATTGGGCAAATGGTCAAAAATTGGAGAGGAGGCTACAGGATGGCCGTGGGTGAACACATTATTTTTATTGCTCATTTTTGCACAGTCAATACTTTTTTTCCCTAAGTAATGAGTTACATAAAAATTAGAATTCTGTAAAACATTATTGAGTGCAAATATGAAAAATATATCAGGAGGTTGATTAACTTGTTTCAAAGATAAGCAACTACACAAAGAGCAAAATTAGATGAGCACACCATTGGTGCGAGGTCTCTGGCTGCACGCCTACCTAACACTCCCAGCACAGCAGTAAGTGGGGCTGAAGAAGGGTGAGGAGGAAAAGGAAGGCTGCAGCCTGATGTGACTAGAGCAAGACAGTTGCCTTGTTACATGCCAAACAATCTGCTAGGTAAACCAGTTGTGTTAAATTTGATTTCCAGTCTGCATTAGAAATGCTACTGTGTCAGTGCAGCGGGGGGAAGGGGAGGAAGTGGAGAAACCACAGAAACACATCATTCAGTGTGAAATGGGATGTGTTTCACTCTTTCATATCACTTGAACACCAATGTGCTGGACATGTCATCACACTATTATGAGCTGGAAAACACACACATTGTAATGTCATTACATTTTTCCTCATTAGTTCCCAAATAGATTCCAAGGCTTTTTAAGACTGAAGACTAATTTCAATTTACTTGTTAAGACGTCCTTGCTTTTAGCTGCTGGTATGCCATTAATTCCAACTTGAGCTGATAGACCAACAGGGTAGCACCTGGCTGTACAGCCTGTTTGTCCAATCCACGAATTTACAAGACTTTAATAAAGTGCTGCACTAAGAGTAATACCCTTGAGTGCACAGGCAAGCTGTCAAAGTTATTTCAATGTCTGATGTTGGGTTAGCATGTGTGTGTAGATGTGTTACTGTCCCCCCCCCCCCCCCCCCCCCTTCATGCACTCCGATTATGAAATTGACAAATCTGGCCAACATCTGGGTTTAACAGATTTTATGCTTCATAACTCCCCACATTTGGCTGTATCAGGAACCATAGTTTCAGATCTATTACACATCATATTATTGGAATAAGTGTAAATTTATAAACATTACAACTAATGTTATGTGCCTGTATGTAAAGTGTTTTGTTTAGCAAAAAGGATGTTTAGTTTCACTCATCATAATAACACTATATAATATATTCATTTAACTAAGTATTAAATTTATTGCTTTGGTAGAAAGATAAAAGACTGAAAATAAACATTACTGATAAAATCTTGATTATAAAAGTATGTGCAATATTTGTTTCCCAGAAATAAACCCACTGTGTTGCAATGATATCTTCCTATGTTTCCCACTTGTGCAGCCTGTGGCATATAGCTGTCTCTATTACACACCTCCTCGAAATAGTGCAGTGCTGGTGGAAGCTCCAGTGCTGAGCAGGCTTGACTGCACTCCCAAAGTGCAAGTGCTTGCCAATAGCAAAAATCTTATCCAGGCCTGCCACAGATGCATTTTTAACACACACTGCCATTTAAATATCACTCCATTTGTCAGTATTATTGGACAAACATATTTTCCAAGAACTGGTGCAAGAAGATGTGTATGGCAAGCCAATTCATGTTCTAAAGTGGAATAATTAGGTCTGTCATAGATATTGTCAACTAAGTGGCATATATGTGGGATTATAGATATTTCATTGTGTAAAAACTGATTAAGATATCTCGTTAGATCTCATGAGTATCAAAAATAGTAAATATTGTGTGTGTGATGCAGAAAAATTTTCATTACAATATATTTCTCAATTTTCTTTATTAAAGCCATAACTTCAATCTTTGAAACCTTAATTTTACATCTTTCTTAATATAAGTTACATTTCATCTGAAACATGTATTTTCTGTTCTATTCACTGGACCGATGGTCATTTTTCAGATTTAAGTGTAGCCTCTTCAACGAGGTTAATAAGTTCTTCCAGTTTTTCAACTTCTGATCTGTTTAGGCCCTTATTTTCAACCTGAAAAACAAACAATTGCATAATATAGCAAATATAATAATAACTTACTTTGTGTGTGACAGAGAGGGAGGGGGAGGGCGAGGGGGAGCTGCTGTAAGTTACTTAATATCACAAAAATATGACTGACAAGTTCACCAAAAATCTTATAAAGAGACCAGTACAGATTAATATGAGATCTTTAAAAATCATATGATGATTACTACCAAGCACTATTTGTATCTGAATGGCATTTCTTTCAAAAACTTTCTTTATACACTAATGTCTAAAAGTTAAGCATAATCACAAAAACACGAAAAAAAAAAAGAGAAAAGGTGAGTAATCACCCAACGTCACCATAAATATTTACCTACAACTCCTGCTTTGTATAGGAAAGGAGTATTTCCTGCTATGAACAGTGGTGTAACTGAAAGGTAAACACAAACAATGCACGTCTCAATCTTATTTGTCGATTCATAGTGATCAGAGTGTAATCTCTTGCTGAAGCTGACAACATAATCCAACAAAGACACCATTTGGAACCTGTTACGCACAGCTGAATACTGGGCCACCTGGAAGAGACAGACCGAAATCTCACTATCCTTGGATGTGCCAGTGTCATTTTTGAGGTTTTGACGATGGTTTCAAGACATGGGAGATGTTTGTCTTTCACAGCAGGATTGATATCAGGCCGTAACTGTCTGACAAAATCAGAGTAAACTTGCAAGACAATTGGCTGCATGGTTGCAAAGCTTGCACCTGCCTCAGGAAACGATGTTTGCTGACAAACTATGTATCAGAGGTTCAGAACAACAGGACATGTGCATTCCATTCACTACAGCACAGAGACAGGCCCATGTATTGTGGAGTCAGATATGTCAAATTGGACCATAAATGATGGGAGGAATGTGCTCTTTACAGTAAATCCAATTTCAGTTTACAAAGCAGTTTTCATTGCATATTATGCTGGAGAGAACCTGAGAGCCAATGCAACCCCAGGAGCATTGTAGGAAGAGACTGGTTTGATGGTGATGGCATTATGCTATAGGGTGACATTATGACGAATGACCATATGGAGCTGCACATCTTCATTCGTGGTCAAAGGACTACTTTAAACACTCAGCTACAGAGATGAGGTGCTACTACCATACATTCACCATTTGAAAGGTGCAACTGGTCCACACTTTCTCTTTACATACAATAGTGCTCATCTGCATCGAGTTGCTCCGGTGAATGAATTTAAGATGACAATATCCACTGCATGGAGTGGACAGCAAAGGCCTGAATCATATAAAACATGCCTGGGACGCATTAGGGAGATGAACAGCATCCTGTCAGCCTCCACCAAGGACACCCCCAGACCTCCACATTGCTCTTCTGAGGAATGGGGTCGACCGCCAAGAGAGTCCTTGAAACATCTTACAGTCACAGTGCAGAATGTATGGTTATTAGGGGTAACCATATCACATATTAACAGTTTATTCTTCTTATTTCCTAGTTGTTTTATTTTCTTACAAATGTTCATCTTAGCTATCAGATTTTTTTTAACAGTCTGTTTTGGGCACTGTTGTATGTCAAATGTCTTGTGATTAAACTGTAGCTTGTTCAGTAACCCTTCTGACATACTGATAAGGCAGTATGTCCTCTTTTCATGATTATGCTTAACTTTCAGACATCCCTTTTTCTGCTGACCATCACCCCTATCACCAGAAAAGGTCAAGATTGCAAAATTGTCAAGGCAGAGTTTGACAACCTGGTCACTGCCAGTGTGCTGCACACTTTGAAGAGCCCGTAGGCATCCACTCTCCACCTTGTCAAGAACAGATGGTGCCCATGGGGCAATTACCAGGTGCTAAACTCCAGCACCATTCCTGCCTGGTATCTTGTGCCACTCCTATGCAGCTACAACAATGTACTGGCAGAAGCTACAATCTTCAACAAGTTTGACTGCACCAAGGCTTTTCCCAGATCCCTGCCTCACATAAGGACAACCAGAACACTGCCACTATCACACCCTTTGGCTTGCATGAGAGAGCCTTTATGACATTTGCTCTCTGTAATGCTGCCCAAACGCAGCAGTGTTTCCTGGATGGCACCTTGCAAGGCTTGAACTAATGCTTTGCCTATTTGGATGACATCCTTGATTTCTGCACAATGCCCAACAAAATGGAAAGCACCTCTGCATAATCTTTGAGAACCTCCAGGAAACCGGCATCCCTGTCAACACAGCTAAGTGCATTTTTGGTGTCAGCAAGGTGGTACTCCCGAGCCAGACCACCTCCGCCGCCAGCTCTCACCCACTGTCCAACAAAGTGCAAGACACCCTCAGTTTCCCATGCCCTGAGAATTCGAAGGACCTCTGCTGTTTTCTCGGCTTGTTAAACTTTGTCCACCGACACCTATGAGCTGTCACTACTACGCAGGAGCCGATCGGTGCTGATTTCAAAACAAAGGGGAACAAGTCATTGCCATGGATGCCCCAAATGGAAAACAGCTTTGCTGCTCCCACGTATGACTTGGCAAATGCTACTCTGCTCATCTAGCCCCACCCCACCATCCCACTTCCCATCATGGTTTATACCAGCCAGATGGTCACTGGTGCTATCCTGCAGGAGCATGTCAGTTACACCTAACAGCCCCTCACTTTTTTCTCCTGCAAGCCCTTTGCCACACAATGCCACTGGAGTGCATACGACAAGACCTCCTTGTCATCTACAAGGCAATCAAATACTTTTGGCCATCAGTGAAGGTCTTTCACTTCACAGTCTTCATTGACCACAAGCCTATAATGTTTGTCCTCTCGAAAGACACTGACCAGTGGTCCCCATGTAAGTTTTGGCGAGTTGTTAATCTCTGAGTTTATCACCAACATAAGTCATGTTGCCATGATTGGCAATGTCATCACTGACTGTTTCAGCTGCACCTGCACCATCACTTCATCCCTTGACTATCAGGTAATCAATACTTCCCAGGAGCACAACTCAAAACTCATCTGCCCTCGGTTTGGTGTCACTTTCAGCCACTGCCTCAATGTATGTTGAGACAGACAGCAGTATCTGGCGTAGCATATCCTTTGGCTCGCCATGCCTGTTCCTATCTGCTGCCTTCTGCAGGGCAGCATTCAAATAGTTAAATAACCTCAAAAACCCCAGTGTGCACATTTCCACCACTCTGGTGATACAGCAGTTTGTGTGGCCAGGTGTTCAGAGGGGCTACAAGACCTGGGCCCACACCTACCTCGCCTGCCAGTGGGCAATGTCAGTCACCACATACACATCCCTGTCGCGACCTTCCCAGATGCTGGGCATCACTTTGCCCATATTCACGTGAACATCAGCAGCCATCTCTCTTCCTCTGATAGCTGACACTATGTTCTCACCATTGCCAACCACACCAGCAGGTAGGCTGCGCTGGTACTTCTCAGCATTTATGTCACTCATGAGACCAACGTGGAGACATCAACCACTGACTTGGTCACAACTAGCCAGCTGCTGTTCCGGGTTATTTCCTGGAGCCTACCAACCTGCCTGCAGATGATGTCATGTCCGAGTTCATCCACAGCTTGCAGGACTGCATGGCTCACTTGCGAGACACCCTCCCCCTCAATGCCGTGGTGAATACAGGACCTTCATTCATAGTAACCTAGTCTTGTTTACACAAGTAATACTGTGCATAAATGCTCACCAGCCTCCACTGGGTCCTGAAGTGGGACCCCAAAATGTTCCTCCATCTCCACAGCGCATGTACCAGCACCACAATTGATGGGCTCAAGCCCAACTATATGTTGCCTGACCTCACACCTTTCAACCTGACCCCATTCTTGTTAATATCCAACAGACATCTGCTGCCACCCATGGTGGCACCACACCGACACCACTTGAAGCACCTTTGCTGTTGATACTGCTCTCCCCCTGCCCTATCTGCACCCCCCCCCCCCCCCACTCCCCAAAAGATGCCAGCCCACTGCACCACTGCCTAGGACATTGTCATAAACCCACTAAGCTCACCAGCATCAGCACTGATCCCAACCCACGAGCTGCCAACACAAGTGCCAGCATCCCTGACATCTGGCACACTCATGCCCTAGCCCCTCTTTCTCTGTTGCAGCCTATGCCTGATGCAGTGATTTTGCCTCTACTGCTGCCAGTAGCTGACTGTGTCCAGTGTTGCCCCACCATCCCTGCTACCTCCACCATTCTCACAGCAGTGTTATTTCACACACTGCAGCACCTTGTCCTGGACCTACTGGCACCCAACCTCATGCCAGAGGCACTAGTGATTCACTCTCAGAGTGGCATCCCTTCAACCTGTTGTTCCAGCCAACCTGGCCTGGTACCTCCAGACTGTGCACTGCTACCTGACACATTGCCCACGCTTGTGGCCAGCACCTTGCTGGCCCTCCCTGTCATACATTGGTCTGACAATACTTACAACCAGCCACCCCTCCTACCTCACGCCCAGCATTCTGAGTCCAGCACCCATGATCTGTACCCGCATCATCAACACCACCACCCTCGGCCTCGCCTTTGGTACAAAATGGTCTCCTCCCCTTCCCACTGGTACCAACCTCTGTTGTCACCACCATTCTCCTCCTTTGATCTCTGTGAGGGTGGAGAGGGAGGGTGTGTGGGGGTGGCTCCTGTGTGGAGGCCCCATGGTGCGCCTCAGACTAAGCAGAACATGTTGGCCTAAACTCATCCTCAGTTCAGATCTTCCCTTTGCAGTCACACCATCAGAATTGCCCCCCCCCCCCCTCCCACACAAGTACACGTAAGTGCACGCCCACACACACACACACACACACACACACACACACACACACACACAGTGACAGGTGCACAATGTGCTTTCACACTTCGTATCTGAGATGCTTGCAGCAAAGTACTGAGACTCACCCATGCCACCAAACTCCCGCAACACAGCTATGTATGTAAAACAGTGGTTCATGCCACAAAGCATTTCCGCAAGTGTTTGTGCCCCCGTGTGTGTGTGTGTGTGTGTGTGTGTGTGTGTGTGTGTGTGTGTGTGCGTCACTGGCTGACCACTTTCAAAAAAAATTTTGGTGAGCCAGTCACCCTGTTAACACATTAAAATCATTTTGTTAAAATCTTAGGGAAAAGGTTGGACAATTCACAAAACTTTAAAAGTCGAACAACATTGATTTGAACATTACTTAAAATAGAGGGCAAATCCATTGGAAAATCTGCCACAGCCCGCTGGTCAGAAAATAAAACACAGTCCAATAAAATATGTCACACAGTGATCTGTATACCACAAGCACCACGCATTGGAGGGCCCTCTTGCCAGAGCAAGAACCCATGCACCATAGGGCTGTGGCCTATGTGAAAACATGTAAGGGGGACCTCACCCTGCCATCATGGCTGGAAGGAGTAACACCAAGGCAGCTCTGTGGACTTTACTGGATGGAGCTTATTGTCTGTCACTTCCAGCAACTCGTCCTCCCACCAACGCAAGACTCTGGAGCTCAACAGTAAGCCTATAGCATGCAAAGGGATGGAACACTGAAATAACTGATGATCACAACATGCCTCCTTGGCTGCTAAGACCTGTCCTTTTGTTCCCCGCAGTATGCTGATACCCAGCAGAAAGACACCTCCCTCCCAAGTCGTGACACCTCCTTCCCAAGTCGTCATAGTTGGGAGGAGGGCATCCTGGATGTTGTGGGCGACTTTATCTGCTGGGTACAAATGTTGCAGAGAGTGAAGGGCACTCAGAGGATTGGAGCAGACAAGAAATGTAGCACTGAAAGAATGTCTCATCTGATCCAGTGCTCCCAAGATTGCATATAATTGTGTGTCAAAGACAGTAAAGTACTGAAGCAGCAGGACCTTGATGACATGATCCAGGAACACAACACAGCAACCAGCCGAGGCCTACTACTTAAACTCACCCATAAAGGCAGCTACATAGTTGTGTAGGTCATATAAAATGTCAGAAAATATAGCATTAAAAACATAAGCAGGAGTGCAGTCTCTCACTAAATCTCTCACTGCACCAAATCTAAAATTACTCTAGGCCTCTGCAGTACCCAGGGCAGCAGACAGTTAAAACTCTGGATTTGGGGTTGCACTTGCTCTAAACAGAATGTCTCCAGCTTATGATGCATGCAGATCCCAACTGGCATTGTGGCTCATGGATGGTTGGAGAAAAGGTGTTCCAGAGGCGGACAAGCAACAGTATAGTATGTGGGTGAAAACTGAGCTTTGAGGAACTTACATGGCTGACGTACCATGAGGAGGTGCCACAAGATGGTGAGTGGCAGTTCCTCACTCTCAGCACAGAGACTTGCTATGGGACTGATCCTACAAGCACCAGCTGGCCAGCTGAATCCCCTCATATGAACAGTACCAATGATCTTACACCATGCACTCATGGTCTGGCCATGAATACATGAAAGCCCTATAAACCTGGAGAAGATGTGCCCTGCCCACTCCCCAAGACCTGTGCCCATGCCATTTTATGATGTTCAGTGCTTTGAGGGTTCTCGCAGGTGTGTCAACCACGACAATTTGGATTAAAAAATGAGGCCCAGAAACCACACTTAGTCTCTAAAATGGTGTCCCTCTTATGCAACTCAGGTAAGTTAAAAATATGATGTGAACAATTAAAATGTGCATGCGTGTGTGCCCCCCCCCCTCCCCACTGATGGCTCACTGTTGCAACACTGGAGGAGGAACAGTAAAATCGTCCACAAATAAGGAGCACTGTACAGGACACCTTACTATAGACTTGACACAGTTTATAGCTATGGCAAGGAAGGTGACATTTAAAACACTGCCTTGAGGGACACCATTCTCCTGTTCAGAATCACTGGACAGAAAGTCACCAACTCGGGTTTCTGGGACAGAAAGGACCATAGGAAGATGGGGACACGGCTACAAAAGCCCCATTGATGCAGTTGCACGAGAATACTGTCTCCAAGTAGTGTCATATGCATAACAGATATCAAAGAATACAAAGAATATGTCAACATATTGACATTTACGTAGGAAGGACTGCTGAATAGCCACCTCTAGTAGTGTCAGGTTGTTGACAGCGGACCAAAACCTCCAGCATCCACACTGAGAGTGGCTAAGGAGTTGCCCAATCTCTAACCACCAGATGAGATGACGATTAACCATTCACTCCAGGGCCTTTCCTGCACACCTCGTTAAGGCAATACTTTTGTAACTACTTGGAGATACTGGTTTGAGGAGGGGTATCTGAATTCCCTCCCTCCATGAGTTGGGGATGTTACCTGTCTGCCACATAGGATTAAAAATTTGAGGAGGACTTCCTTTGATGCCACTGACAAATGTTGAAGCATGTAGTAGTGGATTTGGTTGTGCCTAGCTGCAGTGTCACAAGTCTCAGACAGTGCTGATTCCAATTCCCAAATGGCGAAAGGGGAGTTGAAGGACTCAGAATTATTGGATCTGAAGTCCAACTTGCCCTCTCTCCAGCCACACTGTTTTGATGAAATGCCTGATCCTGGCTTGCATTAGCAGTTGTTTTTGCAAAATGCCTGGCCAGCATCTGAGTGATATCTCCAGGTGTTGTCTGGAGACATCCCTGTCGCAGCACTGCTGCTATTGGTAAGCGAATGTGTTTACCAGAAATCCTCCCAATGGCTTCCAATACTTTAGTAGAACAAGTAAAATGGTTGATAAATTATAGGAATGCTTGCCATGACCACTTCTTGCTCTCCTTAATAATGTGAAAGGCTCTGAGGTTGTCTGCATCGGTCAGCATTTAAACTGTCCGAGAGCTACATGTCCATCCTGGATTGCAGAACAGCACTTATCTGTCCACCAAGGAACAGTTTGCCTGCTATGATGACATGAACACTTTGGGATGGATAGGTCAGCAGCACCTGTGTGATGTGGTCCACCCATTCCTGGAAACTGTTGCAGTGTTCAAGCACAGCCAGTGGGCTGAACAGCACCCAGTTAACCTTGCTGATAATCCATTTTGATGGATTCTGTTCAATTAATCCTCTGTCCATTAGGTGGATCCACAGTCAGACATGGTCAATGAAATGAAGGTCATTAGTTGTTTCCCA
This sequence comes from Schistocerca gregaria, assembly GCF_023897955.1. NCBI lineage: Eukaryota > Metazoa > Arthropoda > Insecta > Orthoptera > Acrididae > Schistocerca > Schistocerca gregaria. The sequence continues at coordinate 504,532,019 of NC_064931.1, read as the reverse complement.
CTGTGTTGAGTCTGCACACACTGGGGAGCAGAATGAGAGGTTGATGGCTGAGGGTGACCCAGTAGCAGCCAAGAAATGAGTGGGATTGCCTGTGTTGAGGATGCACAGCTCACAAGGTCCTTCAGACTAGGTCCCTGGGGATAGTATAGTTTGAGCCCCATAATACAGTGTGGGCACTGAAATTACCTAGTAGGAGAAACAGATGGGGGAGAGGGGAAGCGTTCAATAAGGCCCACAAGAGCCTCAGAGTCTATTGCATCCTGGAGAGGTAGATCCACATGAACTACAACAGCTACTGTTTGTAGGTCAGTAACCAAGGAGATAGCAGAGGAATGGTGTGTTTTATTGACAAACACAGGAAGACCATCTCCAGTAATATCCTTTTGGTGGAGAGCTCTGCAGGCAAACTGTTCCTTGGTGGACAGATAAGTGGAGCAGCACAGAGCACAGGGGCATCAGTGACTCTTGAAATACGTTTCCTGTAAACACAAGCACAGGGGCAGTGACTGTGCCAGGAGTTTCAGTTCCTTCACATGAGTCCCGAACCCATTCATCTTCCACTGTAGTGTGGTGGGGAGCCCACAACAGATGGAGGTTCAGCCTTTGGGCAAGATGGTTGCTCCAGGCAGACTTCACAGTCCACTGGCTCTGAAGCAGAATCAGCAGAGCATCAAGTCAAATGACACTGACATCTGATTTATAGTCTGTTCTTGTCAGTTGTAGAAGCTACCTATTTGCTTTTGTTAGACTGGAAGGGTTTTGGAGGAGGTATCGCAGCAGTGGTGGAGGCAATGCGATATTTTTTACTGGACTCTGTCTTTGGAGGTACTGCAATGTATGCAGTGGTGGCAACTATCACTTTATCTGATGTTCTCTGAGGGGCTATGGGCTCTGAAAGAACTGCAGCTTGATATGTGCACTGAAAAACACAGGTACTAGTGCTGACACTAGCAACCTCCATTTGTGTAGAAGCACTGGCTGTCAAAACAGGCTTTTCAAGGGCAAAGCAAAAGATGTAGTGAATGTGGGAGGCTGCATGATCTAATAGATCTTCTTGGTCTCTCCATATGGGATGCGTTTCCATGTCTTAATCTCCTGCAGCTTCCATTCTTCATGGACGACACTGCAAATGCTACTCCAGACAATACAGGATGATTCCCAGAGCAAGTTACACATTTTGGAGGGGAGGAGAATCCAACTCCATCATGGGTTATCTTGCCACTTTTGTCGCAAGGGGTTTCACGCTTACATCCTATGGTGGTGTGCCCAAGGCGCTGACACTGGAAACAGCGCACTGGTTTGGGGACATATGGCTGTATGCTTAGATGAACGAAAATTGCCTTGATCTGCTCTCGGAGTTATATGCTACTGAATGTAAGGATGAACGAATCAGATTTTATGAGATCCCGATTCACCCTTTTCAATATATTTGCACATCAGTGACCCCCTTCTAAACCCATCATCTTTCAATTCCTCCTTGGGAAAGTCGAACAGATCTCTACAGGTCACAACACCTTTGCTACAGTTCAAGCTATTGTGGAGCTCCATTTCTATGTAATATTCCCCAAGGGACTTAGCTTTCCGGTGATTGGTGACTTGTTGGGAACTTACAGTTGCAACCAACAGCATGCCATTACACAATCACTTCACTGATTTCAGAGTACCTGTGACACCCTCTAATCCTTTCTGAATATAAAAATGTGAAATCTTCCCAAAGCTGCTCTCTTTTCACTTCACAATCAAAAACACATTCTGACCAGCAATGTGTATTCTGTTATTATGTACTAAGGTAAAATTAGTGGTCCACCCTTTCCGCATGGAGGGGGACGAGAAAATTTTGAAGGATACATCTTGGTCTCGCTATCAAGTAGGGAAATAAAAGTCCACCTAGACAGAGACCCATGTGCCTAGGTAAGCCTTAAACAAGTGAGGCTCAGTAGTTTCCCCAGAGGCTGCCCACTAATGGCTGTTACACCTCAGCAGCCCAGCATCTCATCGATGCACAGTACACCTTGAGGCTGAGGGTTTTTTTATAGAGATTTTTACAATCCTCACAATCTGGACAGTCAAGCCAAGACCCCGTTTCCTGAGACACACAACATTTCACTGCCACACTGTAGAATGGTTGCTGAAGCATGCCCAGAGCTTACGGTGACAGGGGACCGGTGGTACTTACCAGTCCCCAGCTCAGGAACCCTGGGGTTGCCAAGATGTGGATACTAACTGAATTTCAAGCTCACACCCATCACAGCTGATACATCTATGTGATAACTGTGTTCCATTTCTCTGGTTCTTGCCCTGGCCATTTCTCCCATGAGAGACATTTGGGTCTGCACATTGTGTTGGTGAAAATTGTGTTCACGCAGGTGAATACTCAGCAATGAAGTAGTGACACTCGGTTTTGTGTTCTATAATTACTTGAACATTTGTAGAGCATTTACTTTTTGGGCAGGTCACCACTACAGAACCTATTCTCATGTGCTGTTGTATTTAGTGTTACCATATCAGCAAATGACTAATCTATTATATTTTGAGACCATTCAGTCATCCATGTTGTAATTTAGTTATTTGAATAAACCTGTTGTCTTTCTTAAACCCCTGAGAACATTATTCATTGTGCAGTACCCGACATGCCTGTCCTCATGCCCTCAACTTCAGTTAAATTTTTTTGATTATTTTATTAAGTTGGGTAGGGATACTTTCCAACAAGATTTAAACTTCTGTGTTTGATTCCAATACAAATTTCACATACAGCGGAAGAGGTACGGAAACTGAAATTGGAAGGGCCAGTCAATCAGACACCAGGATGAGAATGTCCCACCTATTGTGACACAACAGATATACGTATAATGAATTTTACCTACTGAAGATAGGTATTGTACAGCATTTCTGTTTCATAATTTCATAGTTTTCTCAATCAAATTTTCCTTTTGTTTTTATCATTTTGTTAAAAGCAATATTATTTTGTTAAAACACACACACACACAAACAAACAAAATTATTTATTATTTTTAGTTTTTGTGTAATTGAAGCAAGTGTACCTATGACTGCCATTGCAATAAATATACACTGACTAACATGTAAATGATCAGAGTTGGAATTCTCTTTGACTTGTAGAATGGCCACCAGAGTGCACTCGTGTTGTTCATGTTGTTACCAGGCCTCATAAGATATATGAGGGGTGTGAACAGTGTCAGATGTTGAGTGATCACTGTGAAAGACACATATACGCTACATAATTGTGTGAGACAGTATTGTCAGCACCCGCCAGAGTTTAAAGGGGTCCTAATTGTGGGTCTCCATTTGGCCAGCTGGCTGAATCATACAATATCCAGATTTGTGGTGCATTCGGATGAGACAGTGGTCCAATGTTGGAATGCACAGGAATGTGAAGGCAGGCATATTAGTTGTCACGTTTCCAGCCAACCATATCTGACCACTACAAAGGGGATCACCATATTGTGCACTAAGAAAAGTGTAGCCCCTTCACATCTATGCCTGCCACTTGAGAACAAGTAATGGACTACCAATTTGAGAACACATAACGGACTGCCTGCAACGTTTTGTGTCATCCCAAATCATCAGAGACTAGCAGCAGCCAGACTATGGAATTACGATTCCATTGGTAGGCTGCCATTAACACCACAACACAAAAGGCTATACTTAGTGCTGTTGTGGCCAGGAAGCATGGACTGCTATTGAATGGTGTCACATTGTAGTCTGCACTACCCAGGATGACCACTGTCAATGAGTACAGCAGTGACCTTGGGAGAGGTCCCATTCTTCCAGCATTTTTAAGAGTCACAGTGGTGTTACTTCTGGTGTCACGGTGTGAGTGGCCATTGGGTATGACTTCAGACTGCTGATGGTGTGATTGAGGGAACTCTAACAACACACATTACATCACGGGCATCCTACATCCTCATGTGTCAACTATTATGTGACAGTATTATTGTGCCATTTTTCAACAGGAGAATGCTTGCCCCTGCATGGACTGTCTGCATGATGTTAAGGTACACTTTTGGCTACCACAATTCCAGCACCTGTCATCAAAAGAACACATGTTGGACCAGCTTGGACGTCACCTCCAGTCCAGTGACAGTATTCAGTTACAACAGTTGGCTAGCTTGCCTCAGGAGAGGATACAATGGCTTTATGACAACCTTCCCAACTGAATCAGTGCATGCATCTAGGCCAGAGGGGATGCAACATCATGTTGATATGTGGACTCATACTGCCAAGTTCTTAGTAAATTTGTCTCAGTTTTGTAATCACTGAAATAATATCACATACCCTCTCAACCTGTGAAGCTTCATTTTGTCTTCTTCTCCTCTTTTGGGTTCTTCACTGTTTTTGTCAGATAGTGTACATTTCATTATGCTCTTTCTGTTCCACTGTCACAAGGCCAAATTGACAATGAACATCTTATTTTAGTTTCTACCTGATAATATTCAGAATGATTACTTAAAATAAAACTGAAAAAGCATAACAAGTGGCCCACACGCAAACCTTGAACAAAAAGACTATAGACCAAGAGTATCAAAACATCAAACATTGTTCAGTATCTTATAAATTGGGTCATGTATGTGGTAAAAGCTTGTAGGGGGACTGAACAGAGATCAGGAGGTGGAAGGATCAAACTTCCTTGGCAGTCACATCAGCAATTTCATTTCTCTGGATTCCTATGTGTCCTAGGACTCAACAGAAAATTATTTCCTTTTCTTACCCATATAAGAGAAGGAGCACATCCTGCATATCTTGTACCATTCTATCTGATGAACAGCCCAAGTTCTATTGGGAGTGATGCAGCATAGCTCTGTTTATCTGCTTTTGCCACAATTCTGAATCATACAATAACATATCAACTTGTGTCATCAGAAAAAGACTCATATTATCTTCTCAGTATCAGTATGCTATGCCACACTATTCAGTAATACTTAGTGCATGGCCTGTGAACTCGAGCTATGTCAACAGTCTCATCTTTTTCTTTTTTTCTTTTGCATGTGCACTGGGTACCTACATCTGTTGTCTACGCATTGACGCCATTACAGTCTGATTCTTCCTTGTTTACATTGTGTACTGAGTGTTTAAGATGCCTCCGATAATTGTGAGTCCCGCCGACTGTGAAGTACGGGCTGTTATAAGATTTCTTAGAGCTAAAGGCCTAAAAGCGACTGATATTCATCATGAGATTTGTGCAGTTTACAGAGAAACATTATGAGTGATGGAATGGTAAAAACGTGGGTGAGAGCATTTAAAGATGGCCGCACAAATGTGCATTATGAACAACGGAGTGGGCGTCCTCCTTCGGTCGTTAACGAAAGTTTGGTGCAGGAAGTGCACAATAAGGTGAGAGAAAACAAACGCTTTATGATTTCCTCCTTGCAGGATGACTTTCCTAATGTTTCTCGTACTGTTTTGTGCGGCATTGTGACCGAGCACTTGAATTACCGAAAATTGTGCGCACACTGGGTACCGAAAATGTTGACAGATTTTCACAAAACTAAACATTTAGACAGTGCATTGACCTCCTTTAAGCGGTACCACAATGACAGTGATGATTTCTTAAGCCAAATTGTTATGAGCGAGTGGCCTACATCACACCAGAATCAAAGCAACAATCCACTGAATCGCAGCATTCAGATTCACGCAGTAAAATGAAGTTTAAGCAAACAATTTCTGCCCGGAAAATCATGTGCACAGTTTTTTGGGACAGAAGAGGAGTATTGCTTGTGGAATTGCTGTCTCGTAATAAGACAATGAATGCAGCAGCTTACTGTAAGACATTGCACAATCTGCGCCGTTTGATTCAGAACAATAGACATAGCAAGTTGAGCAAGGGCATCGTTTTGCTGCAAGACAATGCCCGTCCGCATGTGGCGAATCAGACCAAAGATCTCATCACATCTTTTCGATGGGAAACTCTAGATCATCCTCCATACAGCCCCGATCTTGCGCCCAATGACTACCATCTGTTCCTGCACTTGAAGAAACACCTAGGCGGTCAGCGTCTTCAAGACGATGACAAAGTCAAAACAGTGGTGGTGCAGTGGTTAAGAAGTCAGGTGGCAGACTTCTATGAGGATGGCATTAAAAACTGGTACAACATTATGGCAAGTGCCTCAATATTGATGGAAATTATGTAGAAAAGTAGTTTCAAAATGGTACTTACTTAAAAAACATGCATCGTACATACACTATCCAATTAAAAGTATACAGACAACCCTATGTAATGTGGACTTGATCATTAGATGTCATGACGGGCGGACCACCAATATAAAAGGAGCTGGGGATTATTGTATTATTATGCTGACAGTATAGAAGCAGTAGCAGCAGAACAGGTCAGTCAGACAGCTCAGTGAATTCAAACATGGACTAGTCAATGGACACCTCCTGAGACGCGGCAAGGTAGGAGTAGGCAAAATGCAACAGGGGATAACAATATTAATGTGCTAATAGTAAACTGCAGGAGCATCTATAGAAAGGTCCCAGAACTTCTCTCATTAATAAACGGTCACAACGCCCATATAGTACTAGGGACAGAAAGTTGGCTGAAACCAGACGTAAACAGTAATGAAATCCTAAACTCAGATTGGAATGTATACCACAGAGACAGGCTGGACAGTGAAGGGGGAGGCGTGTTTATAGCGCTAAGAAGTGCAATAGCATCGAAGGAAATTGACAGAGATCCGAAGTGTGAAATGATTTGGGTGAAGGTCACGGTTAAAGCAGGCTCAGACATGGTAATTGGATGTCTCTATAGGCCCCCGGGATCAGCAGCTGTTGTGGCTGAGCACATGAAGAATAATTTGGAAAATATTTCGAGTAGATTTCCCCACCGTGCTATAGTTCTGGGTGGAGATTTTAATTTGCCGGATATAGACTGGGAGACTCAAACGTTCATAATGGGTGGCAGGGACAAAGAATCCAGTGAAATTTTTTTAAGTGCTTTATCTGAAAACTACCTTGAGCAGTTAAACAGAGAACCGACTCGTGGCGATAACATATTAGACCTTCTGGTGACAAACAGACCCAAACTATTTGAAACAGTTAATGCAGAACAGGGAATCAGAGATCATAAAGCGGTTACTGCATCGATGACTTCAGCCGTAAATAGAAATATTAAAAAAGGTAGGAAGATTTTTCTGTTTAGCAAAAGTGACAATAAGTGGATTACAGAGTACCTGATGGCTCAACACAAAAGTTTTGTCTCAAGGACAGATAGTGTTGAGGATCAGTAGACAAAGTTCAAAACCATCGTACAATATGCATTAGATGAGTATGTGCCAAGCACGATCTTAAGAGATGGAAAAGAGCCACCGTGGTACAACAACTGAGTTAGAAAACTGCTGCGGAAGCAAAGGGAACTTCACAGCAAAAATAAACATAGCCAAAGCCCTGCAGACAAAGAAAAATTACGCGAAGCGAAATGTAGTGTTAGGAGGGCTATGCGAGAGGTAATCAGTGAATTCGAAAGTAAAGTTCTATGTACTGACTTGGCCGAAAATCCTAAGAAATTTTGGTCTTATGTCAAAGCGGTAAGTGGATCAAAACAAAATGTCCAGACACTCTGTGACCAAAATAGTACTGAAACAGAGGATGACAGACTAAAGGCCAAAATACTTAATGTCTTCTTCCAAAGCTGTTTCACAGAGGAAGACTGCACTGTAGTTCCATCTCTAGATTGTCACACAGATGACAAAATGGTAGGTATCGAAATAGACGAAAGAGGGATAGAGAAACAATTAAAATCGCTCAAAAGAAGAAAGGCCGCTGGACCTGATGGGATACCAGTTCGATTTTACACTGAGTACGCGAAGGAACTTGCCCCCCTTCTTGCAGCAGTGTACCGTAGGTCTCTAGAAGAGCGTAGCGTTCCAAAGGATTGGAAAAGGGCACAGGTCATCCCTGTTTTCAAGAAGGGATGTCGAACAGATGTGCAGAACTATAGACCTATATCTCTAACGTCGATCAGTTGTAGAATTTTGGAACACGTATTATGTTCGAGTATAATGACTTTTCTGGAGACTAGAAATCTAGTCTGTAGGAATCAGCATGGGTTCAGAAAAAGATGGTCGTGTGAAACCCAGCTCGCGCTATTCGTCCATGAGACTCAGAGGGCCATAGACACGGGTTCACAGGTAGATGCCGTGTTTCTTGACTTCCGCAAGGCGTTTTGGACTATCAGACCAATTGTGTGATTGGATTGAAGAGTTCCTAGATAACAGAATGCAGCATGTCATTGTCAATGGAGAAAAGTCTTCCGAAGTAAGAGTGATTTCAGGTGTGCCGCAGGGGAGTGTCATAGGACCGTTGCCATTCACAATATACATAAATGACCTGGTGGATGACATCGGAAGTTCACTGAGGCTTTTTGCGGATGATGCTGTGGTGTATCGAGAGGTTGTAACAATAGAAAATTGTACTGAAATGCAGGAGGATCAGCAGCGAATTGACGCATGGTGCAGGGAATGGCAATTGAATCTCAATGTAGACAAGTGTAATGTACTGCGAATACATAGAAAGATAGATCCCTATCATTTATCTACAAAATAGCTGGTCAGCAACTGGAAGCAGTTAATTCCATAAATTATCTGGGAGTAGGCATTAGGAAGTGATTTAAAATGGAATGATCATATAAAGTTGATCGTCGGTAAAGCAGATGCCAGACTGAGATTCATTGGAAGAATCCTAACGAAATGCAATCCGAAAACAAAGAAAGTAGGTTACAGTACGCTTGTTCGCTCACTGCTTGAATACTGCTCAGCAGTGTAGGATCCATACCAGATAGGGTTGATAGAAGAGATAGAGAATATCCAATGGAGAGCAGCGCGCTTCGTTGCAGGATCATTTAGTAATCGTGAAAGCGTTACGGAGATGATAGATAAACTCCAGTGAAAGACTCTGGAGGAGAGACGCTCAGTAGCTCAGTATGGGCTTTTGTTAAAGTTTCGAGAACATACCTTCACCAAAGGGTCAAGCAGTATATTGCTCCCTCCTACGTATATCTCGCGAAGAGACCGTGAGGATAAAATCAGAGAGGTTAGAGCCCACACAGAATCATACTGACAATACTTCTTTCCACGAACAGTATGAGACTGGAATAGAAGGGACAACCGATAGGGGTACTCAGGGTACCCTCCACCACACACTGTCAGGTGGCTTGCGGAGTATGGATGTGGATGTAAATGTAAATGTAGATGTAGATGTAGATGTAGATGTAGATGTCAACTGAGTAACAAATCCATCAGGGACATCTCAAATCTTCTAAGGCTCTCCAAGCTGACCACTGGTCATGTGTTTGTGAAGTGGAAATGAAAAGGAACAACCACAGCTAAACCACAACCAGGTTGAGCTCATGAATAGATGAATAGGGACCATCAAGAATTGCAGAGGGTTGTATTAAAAAAAACACAAGAAATCGGTGGGAAAAAAAATCACTTGTGAGTTCCAAAAACCTACCAGCATTCCACCTAGCACAATGACTTTGTTAGGGAGTTAAAAAGAATTAGTTACAATGGTCGACCAGCTCCTCATAAGTAACACATTTCTGTAGTCAGTGCTAAGCAGTATCTGAGGTGGTGTAAAGAGTGATGCAATTGGACAGTGGACGGCTGGAAATAAGTGATTTGGAGTGATGAATCATACTATACCCTGTGGCAATCTGATGAAAGGGTTTGGGTTATGGATGGTGGCTATAGCTGAAACAGTTGATTTTCATGATGTTAAGAAGAATTCCGTTAACAGCTGGTAAAGCTGTTGTTTTATTGATACACAACTTACCCAGCTGTCAGCGGAATTCTTATTATCATGATGCCTATCCACAGCTGCAGATGTCCAGAATATAAAATACTTTGAGAACTGGTTTTCAGTTACACAACTTTGTTTTGTCCCCAGTTTAACCAGAAGCTGCTGAAAATAACCAGTTTCCGAAATAACTAATTTTTTTTAATTTCTATTATTTCCACCAATAAACATAGACTTCAAACAAAGATTGAAAAATTCTAATGAAGGCAAAGAAATAGGAGATCTTGATCAATATGAGGTGGCACAAATTGGTCTCAGTGTATCCAATAAAGATGGCAAAGATAAAGGAGACGAGTGGGGCGACAAAGACAGGGAAAGATCACAAGTTGATGACTTTCCTGCATCATCATTTTCACATTGAATCAATTTTTAACCCCACTGCAACCATAAAATTAAAGATTTAGTTACCGGTATCATCCCAAATTGTTAGCATGTCAATAAAATTAAAGGTATATTGTTTAAATTTACCTTCTCTTCAAAGGGACATTGTAGATGTTTCATCCTTGTATGACATTGCAAGTTTGTTGTGACCCTTCTGTTTTTAATCTTCTAAAGCAAATGGAGCACTGTTCTTCATTGCTAGTGCACTTTGAAACACAGAAGGGGTAGTCAAATGCAAACCAAACACCAGGCACAATGGGGCCAGGGAATGGATCCATTCAAAAGTAATCATGACACACGTTAAGACATTTATCCCACTGGGAGATGAGACAATCCATTCCTGTTTCATACAACATGATCGGCCAGTGAGAGGGCCACAATCACACCCACTCTTGCACTTTGTCATCTGACTGAAACTGACATTCATGCATGTCTTTCTTCGGATTCCCAAAGATGTGAAAATCACACAGCGAAAGATCCAGGCTGTACAGAGGATGTTGAAGTGTTTCCCAATCAAATCACTGAAGCATAGCCTTTGTCAGATTGGCAGTGTGGTGGTGGGCATTATCATGCAACAGGATGATTCCATCCGAGAGCATTCCTGTGCGTTCTGACGTTATGGCCCATTGCAGTTTCTGCAAAGTGTCTTCATAGTGCTGTGCATTAATTGTGGTTACACGCTCAAGGAATTCAATGAGAGTCGAAGACAGAGGTCACCATGACCTTACAGGAACTTGTGTGAACAGCTTTGGATTTCTTTGCCGGGGGAGATGTGGGATATTTCTACTGTTGGCACTGTCACTTGCCCTGGCTGTTAGAATGCTGTCAGATAGAATCATTCTGTTGAACGATAATGCCCACCCATACTGCCAATGAACGATACACTTCACTGATTTGGTTGGAAAACACTGCAACATCCTCAGTACAGCCCGGATCTTTCACTGTGTTATTTTCTCATCTTTGGCGACCTAAAGAAAGACATGCATGGATGTCAATTTCAGTCAGACAAGAAGTGCAAGAGTGGGTGTGATTGTGGGTCCATCATTGGCCAACCGCATTCTATGAAACAGGAACTGATTGTCCCATCTCCCAGTGGAATACATGTCTTAAAAAGTGTGGTAACTACTTTTGAATGGACCCATTCCATGGGTCCAGTTGTGGTGGGTGTTCAGTTTTCATTTGACTGCCTCTTGCACTTCCAAACTACAGGGTGTTTCAAAAATGATCGGTATATTTGAAACGCCAATAAAAACTAAACGAGCAGTGATAGAAATACACTGTTTGTTGCAATATGCTTGGGACAACAGTACATTTTCAGGCGGACAAACTTTCGAAATTACAGTAGTTACAATTTTCAACAACAGATGGTGCTGCAAGTGATGTGAAAGATATAGAAGACAACGCAGTCTGTGGGTGCGCCATTCTGTACGTCGTCTTTCTGCTGTAAGTGTGTGCTGTTCACAACGTGCAAGTGTGCTTTGGACAACATGGTTTATTCCTTAGAACAGAGGATTTTTCTGATGTTGGAATTCCACCGCCTAGAACACAGTTTTGTTGCAACAAGACGAAGTTTTCAACGGAGGTTTAATGTAACCAAAGGACCGAAAAGCGATACAATAAAGGATCTGTTTCAAAATTTTCAACGGACTGGGAACGTGACGGATGAACATGCTGGAAAGGTAGGGCGACCACGTACGGCAACCACAGAGGGCAACGCGCAGCTAGTGCAGCAGGTGATCCAACAGCGGCCTCGGGTTTCCGTTCGCCGTGTTGCAGCTGCGGTCCAAATGACACCAACGTCCACGTATCGTCTCATGCGCCAGAGCTTACACCTCTATCAATACAAAATTCAAACGCGGCAATCCCTCAGCGCTGCTACCATTGCTGCACGAGAGACATTCGCTAACGATATAGTGCACAGGATTGATGACGGCGATATGCATGTGGGCAGCATTTGGTTTACTGACGAAGCTTATTTTTACCTGGACGGCTTCGTCAATAAACAGAACTGGCGCATATGGGGAACCGAAAAGCCCCATGTTGCAGTCCCATCGCCCCTGCATCCTCAAAAAGTACTGGTCTGGGCCGCCATTTCTTCCAAAGGAATCATTGGCCCATTTTTCAGATCCGAAACGATTACTGCATCACGCTATCTGGACATTCTTCGCGAATTTGTGGCGGTACAAACTGCCTTAGACGACACTGCGAACACCTCGTGGTTTATGCAAGATGGTGCCTGGCCACATCGCACGTCTTTAATTTCCTGAATGAATATTTCGATGATCGTGTGATTGCTTTGGGCTATCCGAAACATACAGGAGGCGGCGTGGATTGGCCTCCCTATTCGTCAGACATGAACCCCTGTGACTTCTTTCTGTGGGGACACTTGAAAGACCAGGTGTACCGCCAGAATCCAGAAACAATTGAACAGCTGAAGCAGTACATCTCATCTGCATGTGAAGCCATTCCGCCAGACACATTGTCAAAGGTTTCGGGTAATTTCATTCAGAGACTACGCCATATTATTGCTACGCATAGTGGATATGTGGAAAATATCGTACTATAGAGTTTCCCAGACCGCAGCGCCATCTGTTGTTGACAATTGTAACTACTGTAATTTCGAAAGTTTGTCTGCCTGAAAATGTACTGTTGTCCCAAGCATATTGCAACAAACGGTGTATTTCTATCGCTGCTCGTTTAGTTTGTATTGCCGTTTCAAATATACCGGTCATTTTTGAAACACCCTGTAGGAAAGGTGCCATTCTGAAATACAAAGTGTGTCCAAGGACAACAGCAAGAAACTACCAAATAGGTCAGATGAGGACAAGTCTTGCACACTGCATGTACATTTGTACCTCTTATAGGCCATACCACACAGCAATGGGTACATTATTGTTACAGTACAGCTGTACTGATTTATTGTTAGTTTCTAACTGACAGAGTTGGTATTAAAATAGCACTGACTGCTTTTCCCCATTTTTTATAATAACCCAATGTTTCAAATCAATGGAAATTTAATGAACAAACATTACTCATATGTAAAAAAAATTATAAACCAAAAAATTTAGGACTGCTGCTATGGCAAATATGCCAGTTTTTTTACCTGGTTATTAGTAAATAATGAAAAATACCAGTTATTCAGAACTAAAATACTTGTATCAGTTGTGACTGGTCAGTTTTTCCTGTCCCTAGTTTGGGTTTGGCAACTGCCTGGAGAATGTTGCCTGCCGTCATGTGTACTGTAAACAGTGATGTACACAGGAAGTGGTGTTTCGGTATGGGGATATTTTTTATGATTATGGTGTAGTCCCCTTACAGTGCTTAAGAAAATGATAAACGTGGAAGGATATGAACACAATAGAGGAGGAACAGTTTGGAGAATACGATTGTTTGTATCAGCAAAACAATGCAGTCTACTGTAAAGCAACATCTGTCAAGCAGTGGTTTGTAAACAATAACACTCCCAAAATGGACTAACATGCCCAGAATCTTGACCTTAGCCCAATGGAACACCTTTGGGATGAGTCAAAATGTTGACTTCAACTCAGACCCAAGAGTCCAACACACTACTTGCCCTGGTTTTTGGCTTTTGAGGAATAATGGGCTCAACAGACATTCAGATACCTCACTAAAAGTGTCCCCAGAAGAGTTCTAGCTGTCATAAATGTGAACGGTGGATATCCAATATTAATGTCCACTAATAGATGTTCATGTACTTTTGCTCATATAGTGTATCTTTTTGGGGGTTGAAGATTGTCTTGAGCCTAGAAAACTTCTGCCACATTTTTACCATGTCTGACTATTTTTTTAGAGCTGTGAATTTATCTCACAAGTCCCTCAATGATATGTTCATAAAGAACTTTCAGTTAACTCTGTCTATGAGCTTCTGCAAAAGATGTTTTGTTGTCTGCAAGAAGCAAGCAATATTGTCATTCTATTATTTTTCTATAAAAAATGTAAATTTCTTTTAAATTACTTTGGTAACATATGCAAAATTCCATTGAAACAGTTGTGACACTGCAACTGCACTTACAATGACTTTCTGGACAATACGTAAAATTTTATTCAAATATTTATTAAAGCATATAACCGTTATTTGTCAACTAGTTATAGTACCTCTTCCCTTACTGTTTCTACCATTAAATAATACCTGACAATTCTAAAAAATTCAGCAGTTTATTGTAGTAGCACTCTAACATTTGAGATTTTGAGTGGAGAGATAGCAGGATTATCTATAATGTTATTTCTTCTCAGACTATCAATCTCTGAACACAATGCTTCCTTGGAAAAGAAAGCACACTCAGATGCATCAAAAGTAAGCGGTTTACATTTGCTGAATGTAAAGAAGTCTGATTTGTCTTCAAAATGTTATTTCCACGATGCATTGTAATTTATCAGTCATGATCTATACATAATGCTACACCGGACTTACCATCATGCTTTCTCAATTAGTCAGCTTCCAGCAGTTTGAACAAGCATCTCCTCCCTAAGCCGTAAGCATAGTTACCAAGCACCATGTTTGTTCTGTCACATTGTCAGTTTCATCAGAAATTCCTCGACTCTCAATGCATTAAGCAGAATTAATGGCAAGCATGGTTTTGCACTTTAACAGTTTGAAATGACCTTCATTTTGCTGTTTAATAAAGTTACAATGTCACATCATTGTACTCCTTTGATAATTACCTCTTCACAGAAAGTCCTTACATCAAGGGCAAGCTGTAGTCTGATTTTATCATCATCACCAATTCCTCTTCCCTCAACAATATTTGCTGATGTAGATCTATCTCTAATTTTCTTCAGCCGACGAAGGCTTTCTTCAGTTTTCTGCACGGATGTTAACACATCACTGACAGCTATAAAATATCTGAAACATAACAGTGTAAAAGAGATGAAATATGACAACTTCCTAAGAAAACAACAAAAAAATGAATAAATTTAAAAAAATACAGATCAAAGTCCATCCACTGGCTATGTATTTTATCATCTCTACTAATTATAGTCATGAATGTTTTATGTCCTTGGGTCGGCATGAGCAAGAACAGTAAATAATACAAATTATAAAAGAAATGGACATCTTATATTAAAATTAAGTTATTCCTTGAATATGTTTATCATTGATGAAAGATTATAAGTCTGTGCTAGAGCAGAATTTCTAGACTGACATATGATCTTGAAGGTCAAGAACTGCCTTATCTAAGCATACACTATCTGATCAAAAGTATCTGGGCACCTATTAGTGTACATTAATATAGAATATTTCCACACCCCACCTTTATGATGGCTAGAACTCTGCTGGGGACACTTTCTGATGTCTGAATGCCTGTGGAAGAATGGCAGCCCATTCTTCCTCAAGGGCTGAAACCAGAGACAATAGTGATGTTGGAAGGTGGGGTCTGCAGTGAAGTCAATGTTCAAACTCATCCCAAAGGTGTTCCATCGGGCTCAGATGGAGCCTCTCAGCAGGCCAGTACATTTTGAGTGTTATCGTTCACAAGTCACTGCCTCAGGGTGCACTCTCACGCTCATACAATCAATCATTGTCTCTGAACTATTCCTCTACTGTATGGAGTTACAGCCTGCCATGAAATGTGTTCATATCCTTCCGCATTTAGTGTTCTCTCAAACACAATGAGAAGACCACACCTTAACCACAAAGAACATTCCTATACCGTAACACCATCTCCTCTGTGCCTCACTGTTAGCACTACTTGTGACAGCATGTTATGTTCTCCAGGCATTTGCCAAACACCACGCTTTTCATCAGATAACCTGAGGGTAAAGTTCGAGTCATCACTCCAAATCACTTGTCTCCAGTAATCCACTGTCCAGTGGCATCGCTCGACTTACCTCCTCAAGTGTCACTTAACACTGACTACAGAAATGTGTGCTTTTGAGAAGTTGCTTGAACATTGTACTCCATTCGATTTAAGTCTCTAAACACGGTCACTGGGTTAACTGGACTGGTGGTAGAATTTTGGAATTCGCAAGTGATTCTTCCCACTGATTTCTTGTGATTTTTTTAGAATCAGCCCCGCAATACTCAATGGTCCTTTCCATCAGTACATGAGGTCACCCTGGTCTGGAATTAGCTGTGTTGTCCCTTTGTGCTTCCACTTCACAATCACATCACCAACAGTTGACTTAGGCAGCTTTACTAGAGTTGAAATGTCCCTGATGACTCTGTTACTCAGGTGACATCCAATTACTGGTCTAAGTTCAAAGTCACTGAGCCCTTCTGATCAACCCATTCTGCTGTTACTGCTTCTCTATTGTCAAGCTTCCTTTTATACTGACAGATCCACCATATGTGACATCCACTGGTCAACTTTGCACTACATAGGAGTGTCTGGATACTTCTGATCAGATAGTGTACCTCAGGACTTTACTTTCACAAAAGTACAATTTTATTCTTCTGACAAATACAGATGCTTCTTCCGGAATCAAGAATTACAGATTTCTCAAAGAGAAAAGGTTAGCATATGCCTGGATTGGATTATGAAACTTTCACACAGTTGGCAGAAAGAGTAAAGGAAGCCACTCACTGTATAGTTTATTTAAGGTGCGGCTGACAGGAACATAAACGAGATGTTGTTGTTGTTGTTGTTGTTGTCTTCAGTCCTGAGACTGGTTTGATGCAGCTCTCCATGCTACTTTATCCTGTGCAAGCTGCTTCATCTCCCAGTACCTACTGCAACCTACATCCTTCTGAATCTGCTTAGTGTACTCATCTCTCGGTCTCCCTCTACGATTTTTACCCTCCACGCTGCCCTCCAATGCTAAATTTGTGATCCCTTGATGCCTCAAAACATGTCCTACCAACCGATCCCTTCTTCTAGTCAAGTTCTGCCACAAACTTCTCTTCTCCCCAATCCTATTCAATACCTCCTCATTAGTTACGTGATCTATCCACCTTATCTTCAGTATTCTTGAATAAATCATACAATACTTTCGAACAATGTCCTTCCTGAAAGTTGTCTCTGATTGATTGATTGATTGATTGACAGACAGACAGACTGACTGACTGACATGCAAGCACGCATGCATGCGCACTGCCCCCCCCCCCTCCACACACACACACACACACACACAGAAAGAAAGAGAGAGAGAGAGAGAGAGAGAGAGAGAGAGAGAGAGAAATTGTACCCTCGTCAGCCACATTGTTCTGGTTCTGCAGCTCAACTAGGGTGAGGGGCTGTTTTTGGCAGAGAGGAGTGGCAGGAACTAGGAGAAGGGGTGGGAAAGGGAGATGTGGTGGAAGGGAGACTGATGACCGGGAGGGAGAAGCAGCAAAAGATTTTGGTACTGTTGATCCTGCTCTGGCATGGGCAGGGTAAGTTGAATATGGAAAATTAGACTGAGGAGAGAGCAGTATGGGTGTGGATTAATGGAGTGAGGTAGGAACTCATAAGAGACAGGGGTGGAAGTGGATATGGGTTAGGGGCCGGCAAAGATTGAGGTCGAGGGATTTGTGGGATCAAAGGATGTGTTGTTAGAACACTTCCCATCTGTATAATTCACAGATGATTGTAATTTCGAGAAGGGGGTGGGGTCTAATGGCACAGGTTGTGAATTAGTCAATGAAGATGAGCATGGTGAGCTCAGTAGTATGTCATGCTATGCCACTGGGTGGTCAAATTTGTTTTGGCCTCAATTGGATGGTTGTCACTCATTCAGAAATTGGAGCAGAGCTGGAATTTGGCAAGACTGCTTACACAGGTGACTCTGCCTTGGATAGGGTGGTATTTGTCTGTTACAAGACTGGGACAGGATGTGCTTGGTGGGTATACAGGACAAATCTTGTATTTGCGTCTTCCACAGGGATATGACCCATGTGGTATTTGGTACTCATAGACTCAGTAGGTGAGAAAATACTGTTTTGAGAATTGCATAGCATTTTTGGCAGTATGTTCCTCATTTCAGTGCATCATAATAGGAATCGAAGACATAGTGAACAATGTGGTTAGGTTGTTAGAGCCCATGGTGACACCTGATAATGAGGAACATGATTCATTGCAACTGGCTCATGAAAATGGTTGAAGAATTTGGAGCATGTGTGGATAGGAGAAGGGAGGTATAGGTTTAAAGGAGAGCTTAATAAGACCTTCAGTATAGTGGGCAATGGATTTCTTGTCGCTGTAAATGCATCACTGCTGGGCAGCTACACTTTAAGAGTTTTTAGTGTGGAAAGGATAAAAGCTATTGATGTGGGGGTACTCTTGATGGTTGATGGGCTTTATTTGGGAGAAGATTTTAAAGCTACCATAAAAAGGTGTAGGTCAAAACCCAGAAAGGTGGCATGCAAATGAATAGGAGAGAAGGTGTTAAGACTGTAGAGGAATGGGCACAGGTTGTCTTGGCCTTGGTTCCACATGTTACACATAATTCAGGTCTCATTAATGAATTGGGGACTAGGGAAGGGAAGGAAGTAAGGAAGGTTAGGGTTTAGCTGTGTGTCAATGATGAGATTGTTATAGACAGACCAAAAGCTTAGATAGAGGAAGGAAATTGGTCATGTTCTTTCAAAATATCCATCTCGGTTTTCACCTTAAAGAATTTATGAAAATTGCAGGATTTACAGGAAACTTAAATTTAGAGGGCCAGACAGAGACTTGAACTACCATCAACCTGATTAAGAATCCAATGTCTTATCACTGTGCCACCTAGCTCAGTAAATGGACAGAACTGAGTGGAACCATAAACTGGTTCCACCCTTAATTCAATGTGTTTCATGAATGAAAACTGCAAACACTTCCCTCCTGAATGGAAACTATTCAATTAATATAAGTTCATGTTTAAGCATTTTCTTAAATCTGCACACCACATAATAACAGACAACTAGACCACAATTGCTAGAATAAATGTTGTGAATGTTGTAAAATTAAACTTACTGCTTTGTAATTGCTGAGAATATAAGCAATAACCAGTGATCAAGCAGCTTAGGAGGCACTGAAGAAGCACTAGCTGCACAAAACTGTGTCGGTGGATTTAACATCTGAAGAACATATGAACATGCCTTGGTAGGAACCTCTCGATTAGTGCGTCTGTAGAGTCGAGGTATATCATTAACTTGTTTGAGCTGTAATATACTCTGATGGCTTACTGCATTCACTATCTCTTGTGTGACTTTCGGAAGCTGCTGTTTCAACTGCTCTTGGCTTGAATGCTGGCTCCCTGCAATATGAAGTTAAGCATGAACTTTTTTTTCAGAGTATATGGCAATAAAAATTACCTTATAGTTTCCAAATTCATTCTCTCTCTCTCTCTCCCTCTCTCTCTCTCTCTCTCTCTCTCTCTCTCTCTCTCTCTGTGTGTGTGTGTGTGTGTGTGTGTGTGTGTGTGTGTGTGTGTGTGTGTGTGTGTGTGTGTGTGAGAGAGAGAGAGAGAGAGAGAGAGAGAGAGAGTGAGAGGAGGGGGGGGGGAGGGGGGTGCATGTAGTTGCATGCACTCATGCATACACACAAGAATAAATTCAGAACTTAATCTGACCATACTTAAGAGTATTCTACTACTTATGAAACAGTAAGAGCGTCCGTGTTCAAACTGTGATGTAAGAAATGCTATTTTAGACAACAGAAACTCCAGTTTGGAATATCAACATTATCAGGATAGATTGCTTCTCATCATAAAGATGACATGTTGAGTTGCAGAGGGGCACAACAAAAAGACTATTACACATTTAGCTTTCAGCCAAAACCTTCTTCACAAAAGAAAACACACACACACACACACACACTGGAATGCATTCTGGTCCAAGCTGCTATAGATGAAGGTCATCTGTGCATGAGGTTTGTGTTTTCTTTTATGAAGAGGGCACTGGCTGAAAGATAAATTTTTCACAATCTTTTCATTGTGCCTGTCTGCAACTCAATGTGTCATTCTCTCCCTTTCCTTATATTATTATAAATGGTATATTAAGTTACCTGTATATAAATTTAACACTTACTTTCAAATATTTTCTGAGCTTCTTCTGATATCTTTGTTGCTTTGCTCATGACAATGCTCTGGAGACTAGGAAGCATTTCTATCAGTTTTTCAATATCATTGTACAAACACACAAGATACTGGAGGCTCTGTACTGCACTTTTTTCATGCCCTTCCTTAACAGTGGATGTTGAAGTAATTCCAGCACTTTCCACACTTAATGGCCACTGCATAAAAGTAGAATATAATGTCAAAATATTGTAATACTCAAATCTTAGGTGGATAAAGCACAAATTTTGTGTGAAAAAAAAAAACTATAAGTTTGCAAATCGAAGAGAATTGTGAACCTGGAAAGCACGCGTGTATGCACTATGAAGCAGAATTGCTAAGAGGTATTCCCTCCAAAAACATTTACTACAGGAAACCATTAATGTTAATTTTGTGTCTATGGTAATTACTTAGCATACGTATTCTACATTGAAGAGCTAAAGAAACTGATATACCTGCCTAATATCGTGTAGGGCCCCCATGAGCATGCAGAAGTACCGAAATGTGTGGCACACACTTAACTAATGTCTGATGTAGTGCTGGAGGGAACTGACATTACAAATCCTGCAGGGCTGCCCATAAATCTATAAGAGTACAAGTGGGTGGAGATCTCTTCTGAATGGCACATTGCAAGGCATCCAAGATACCCTCAATAATGTTCATGTCTGGAGAGTTTGGGGGCCAGCAGAAGTGTTTAAACTCAGAAAAATGTTCCTGGTGTCACTATGTAGCAATTCTGAATGTGTGGGGTGTCGCATTGTCCTGACGGAATTGCCCGAGTCCGTTGGAATGCACAGTGGACATGAATGAAGTCAGGTGATCAGACAGAATGCTTAAATATGTATCACCTGTCAGAGTCTTATCTAGATGTATCAGGGGTCCCATATCACTCCAACTGCACACACCCCACACCGTCACAGAGCCTCCACCAGCTTCAACAGTCCCCTGCTGACATGCAGGGTCCATGGATCCATGAGGCTGACTCCATACCCATACACATCCACCCACTCAATACAATTTGAAACGAGACTCGTCCAACCAGGCAACATGTTTCCAGTCATCAACAGTCCAATTCAATGTTGATGGGCCCAGGCGATGCGTAAAGCTGTGTCGTGCAGTCATCAAGGGTACACGAGTGGGCCTTCGGCTCTGAAATCCCATATCAATGATGTTTTGTTGAATGTGTTCACATGCTGACACTTGCTGATGGCCAGCACTGAAATCTACAGCAATTTGCGGAATGGTTGCACTTCTGTCATGCCGAACGATTCTCTACAGTCATCATTGGTCCTGTTCTTGCATGATCTTCTTCTGGCCACAGTGATGTCACAGCTTTGATGTTTTGCCAGATTCCTGATATTCATGGTACAGTCGTGGGTCGTATGGGAATATCCCCATTTCATCACTAACTTGGAGATGCTGTGCCCCATCACTCATGCATCAACTATTACATCACGTTCAGACTCACTTAAATTTTGATAACCTGCCATTGTAGCAGCAGTAACCAACCTAACAACTGAGCCAGACACTTGTTGTCTTATATACGTGTTGCTGACCGCAGCTCCGTATTCTGCCTGTTTACATATCTCTGTATTTGAATATATGTGACTATAACAGTTTCTTTGGCACTTCAGTGTATATTAATGTATGTTATAAAACAGTTAATGAACCCTTTATTCCATGTACACAACTGCAGGTATGTAACAACACAAGATCGAAGTTTATTCTGTAACACAACTTCCAATAGTGTGGTCTAATAGGCATTTGTATCTTCATTTATAGAAGCTGTGGCTTGTGGTTTACACTTCTTTTCCTCTTCAGAAACTACTTAGAATGCAGTTTCCACTTTGTGTTAGTCTGTTAATGACAGAAAATGCAAAATTCAAAGAGGGATGCAAACATGCAATACAACTATTTTCCTACAGTGCGCACTAATACTAATTTGATCTGGTCAAATTTGACTTTTGTTGTTAGTGGTCTTCCACAGGACAAGCTAATCATTGGTATGAAGATATAAATGTGTTCAGTCATGAAGAGGCCCCTCCACCTATCCGTACACAAAATTATAGTTAGTTATCTTAGTTATTCGTACCAATTCTCTGATAAATTTCAGTACTGGTAACTATTCTCCTCCCCACCAAGCACAGAAATAATAAAAATAAGTAGTATTCTGACAACAAAGCAAGTTGACCTTTGTTGTGTAAGTCCTTCAAAATGCGATTGTTTATTTTATTAAGGTAGCACACAATTCTACAAACTTAGTTTCACTAAATAATTTTTCACAAATGTTAATATATGGGATCTTTCAGCCTTTAATATGTCTGTAACTTTACAATAGGGCATCTTTTGAGATTAACATTGAACTATAAGCAATATATGCAAAGTCAGTGTAAAGCTAAAATAAATTTGAGAAAAGATGATTTTTCATCATGGACTTCATTCCTGCATGTACTGCAGTTCACAAAATCAAGTCCTGCATAGTTCAAAGTTCATGTTGTGTTATGTTCTCTGCATTTGAAAAGCAAAACTGCAGCCAAAATGTATTGTAAACACTTTTATGTTTGTGGGGTATGACCATGCAAAATGTGAAAGAAAACCTTATAAGGTGCATTCAGAAGGCTGCTAATGACAATAGCAAGATCTGAAGTTTGTATTTCATAATCAGTGACATAGTTCAAATGATAATGCAAAAGAGGGGAAGTAGAAAGGAGGGTATGGGATTAATGTTCTATCTATTACAAGGTTATTAGAGATAGAATAAGAAACAGATTTCAGTTGATAAATATTTAACTGCTGATCAACTTCATGAAGAAAATCCATAACAAGAAAGAATTGTTTTTCAGAAGAACTCACAGAAAGATTAGGCTAAGAAGCAATGTGCATATGATGTACTGAAAATATCTTTGAATAATCAATTTCTAGTATCATTATGTAGCCAACTGCAAGAATTACTACAAGTTGTGAAACAGAAAATATTTTTTTCTGGGCATCACTTTAAACTCATATACAATTTCAGTGACCAAGAGAATATGCTGTTATCAATCCAATTCTGACAATTTTTCACCGACAATTAAAATTTTTTATAATATGAACATAAGATGAATAAATCTCACTTAGCAACTTCAGAGATGAACAGAGAATGTTCCTTATAGCACTTTTTACACTAACAAAAAACTGTTAATTCCTGTGTTCACAGAAAAACAAATGGGAATAAACCAAAATGTAAGGAACAGTGACTATTATATGAAAACATATGTCCATGCACTGCTTCTGGCCAGGCCCTTTGCAATTTTTCAAGTTATTTGTCCTGGAGCACTGCATAAACCTAATCATATACGAAGTTGTTATATGATGATGATGATGATGATGATGATGACAAAGACAGTCATTCACTTTGTTACAGAGGAGCACGGGCTAAATATTCTGCTCTAAGAAAGGCAATATATCAAGATTCTCTGCTCTGTACTTGGCTTTATCCCAATTTCAGCAAGTGCTAAATTGTCTAAACTTGGTGTTAATGACAGTGGCAGAGACTGTTGGAAAAAAGAGTGTTGCCCCTCCTTTCTCTCGCTCTCTCTCTACACACACACACACACACACACACACACACACACACACACACACACACACAGAGAGAGAGAGAGAGAGAGAGAGAGAGAGAGAGAGAGAGAGAGAGAGAGAGAGAGAGAGAGAGAGAGAGAGAGAGAGAGAGAGAAACATATATCACTGTTATTTACAGTAAGTTTCAAAATTTTAGTTTTAGACAAAATGTCTCTTCTCTTACTGCAAAAATCTGTTCACACAACAAACTTACCTTATGTAATACTGCACTAATCCAAAAGTTGTATCTTGCAAGAATCAGTAGATTTAATTTCCAAAACCTGAAACAGTGAAGGATAATTCATCCAAGTTTATCTAATTTTCATTCTTCACAGCCTGTACTAATCATGTTGATTATTAGAGTATCAAATAAGCACATTTGATAAAAGATCAGTCACACTCAGTAGTTTCGGACCTTGATAATGGCCTCAATTTAGTGGGGAATAAAGTCCACAAGTTCCTTGCATATTCCATGGGATTCGGTATGAATGATTTAACAGGCCAGTCGAGGTGTTATAGGGTGCCTGCATGTTTATCAAACCAGGAACATGTCTGTGCAGCCCTGTGACACACCTACTGTCAACTTGGAAGGTGAGAATTGAGAATGTCCACAGCATATTCATCGAAAAGATGTAGAAGAAAATGCAATACTTGGTCACCAAGAATGAAATAAACTTCGTGATTCATGTTCATGGTACGCTGAATGAGTGGGCCACCACATAGCAAGAAAATAATTATAATAATAAAGAATCACCTCCACCCTGAACTACACTCTGCACACATACTGGGTTAAATGCTTCATTGGGTAACTGGTATACTCCACCTTACATAATTTGAAAAGCAGAAATTTGAAATCAGTTGTAATTGACAAGGCATGACATTCACTTCTGGTCCCTGTGGTTGAATCTTTTCACAACCACTGTTCTTATGCCCGACACCAGCCTGTTGCTTACTGCTGAGGCACAAGCATGAGCCAGCTCGCATGAGCAGATCAGCAAACAGAGCCACATCACAAGTTTCATTGTAAAATAACTCTCAAAGATTTGTATGAAAATTTTCCTCAAAATAAATTTCCATGACTTTTTAAGTGCAGCTACAGTTACAACAATGTTTGGAGCTACATACTCATATGAGTAACTGCTTTCCACAATGATGAGAATGAAAACTCAGAAGCTCACTGACACACTTCAACTTGAAAGCTTAAAATAGGAGATCATGAAAATTGTCTGAAAATGATATTCATCATAAGGCAGCATCAATTGTAAGAAATGTCACATTTCATACTTAGATGTGGCACGTTCTTCACTTCATCAATTAAAAGTTTCATTTTGTTGTCATTTCTCATCACTGCAACAGTCTAGAAAATAAATTTGCAATGAAAGGGAGTAATTAACCACCATAAAGCAATATACCTCCATAGAACTAACATTAGTGGTCGTAGAATGGACTCCTCGATGAGTTTCTCCAATACATCCCTCCGCTCCCGTCTCCTCCACCCTTCATCACTCGCCCTACACCGTCTGGTTGCCCACTGCTAAGGCATGAGCATGAGCCAGCTCGCATGGGCAGATCGGCAAACAGACCTGTTTGTCTCGAACAGGTTAGTTCTGCTGCCCTTCTTCTAGATGTATGTGACCTGAGCTTT
Source organism: Schistocerca gregaria (assembly GCF_023897955.1). Classification (NCBI taxonomy): domain Eukaryota; kingdom Metazoa; phylum Arthropoda; class Insecta; order Orthoptera; family Acrididae; genus Schistocerca; species Schistocerca gregaria. The sequence continues at coordinate 504,506,617 of NC_064931.1, read as the reverse complement.
TGTCCAACTGCTAGGATTTATGGCTTTGCCTGTCACTGTCAACAGACAGCCTTGGCTATTAGGTTTGTTACTTTGAAAGGCACAATGAAAATGCTTGTCTGTACTTATGATTTATAAATATTACAAGTACGAGTTGAAGCTGACATACCTTTGCATTGTCAACAGCCAATACTGAGGTGTATATTTTGATCTGAATGTGACTGGCAATGGTCAAAACCAGTTATGAAATTTCCAATACATGACCTTGGCTAATAAAGAGTTTATAAAAAACCAGTAGTCATCAAAAAACAATTGTTGGTTTTTGAAATTGCCTATGGGTTCAGTTGGAACTGCTCCCATTGTCCATATCACATTGTCACAGTTGTACCTTTTTCTGTTGACATCTAGTGTGGTGCAGCACCTGGGTCTGGCTATTTGACAGCTGCCAGTTGAGTTGCTGGTGGTGGGGGGTGAACGTAAGCCCGTGCAGTAGTGGCCTGTGATTCAGCAATTTGTCAGTACTCTCGTATGATGGTTCACAAAGATCCATGGACAAGGTTTTCTTTTCCCCTTTTATCTGTAAAATCAGTGTCCTCTCACCACACTCAATAGCCAGGCAGGGGCCTTGGTAAGGCATCTCTGAAGGTTTATGCAAGGGGACTTGGCTCACAAAGATGTGTTTCATCGTGGTTATGTCTGAAAACAAATTGCTATGGTTAGGCCTTTTGCTTACCCAATCTACAACCCAAACTACATCCCAGTTACATAGGCAGCCTGCTTCCTTGCAGAAGATATTCGGGGCTATTGTGACACACACACTTGCCAGATGGTGACCAATGCTCCAGCAGAGGTCACTGGCACCACAGACCTATATCTTACAGCAGCCATGTGACACGAATTAAGACTGAATATATCCTGGCACCAATGGCTGTATTTAGGGTGATGAATGGGTCCTGGGCAATGAGTTCCCACAGAGGGAGCTTCCTGGGCCAGGTGCCAGATGCTTACTGCTTTTTCATAATCAGGAGCTCAGTCTGGGGTTGTCACTACACTGGTATCACTGTATGAGCCAGTCTCCTCATCCTGGATCCTGCAGAGTGGTCTCTTTACAAAACCTGCAACAATTTTTATCAAGCATAGGGCTTATCAGAAGTTGGCAAGGCTGCAAACACTAGAAATTGATGAATTACCATTAAACAATTTTGTTGCTCTGTTCAGCATCTCTAATAATGTGTGCACAAAGAAAACTTCATAACCTTCTGGGAATCAAGAACTGCCTCAGCAAACTGACTCATATTAACCTAGTTTTTGTGAACATTCTGAATCATGATTTACCCTCTTGGTCATACATAAACAGAGAAATTGTTGTAGCTAATGAACAGTTTTCAAAATTAATCAAACATTAAAAAGAAAAGCATATGTTGTGATGTTAGTGACATGAGTCACAGGTTCCACACAAAACACAGACTTCATTTCAATTGTCTCGGGAAGTAACTGGCACACAGAAACTACTTAAAGAAATTGGTAAACATCACATGTCCACTACAAGCAATGCACAGTTAAAATGGTGCCCACGTTTCAAACATGGGCCTTTTCACGAAAGATATCTGACAGGACCACAATTATAAAGAAAATTCTAACTAAAAAAGTTTACACGCACAGCACTTAAGAAATAAATTACAGTTGTTGCACGCATTCATAGAACAATGTAATCCATGTTTTGGAAATAACAGAACATGGATTAAAGCACAATGAAATAAGTATTTAGACAGATAATCCCTAGTAAGTAGTTATTGTAGGCAGTATCAGAAGGAAGGTTGGATGCTCCTTTGTGTTAATCAGTACAGTAATGTAAAATAACTGACATTTCTTGAACAGTATTGTAGAGAAGGTTCACTTGAAGGTTTCATAAAAAGCACAATGAAGCACAAACTGATGAGTATCTATCACCCACCAAATGGAGAGTTGGTTAAATTCTTCAACAGTCTTAATAGAATAGTTGGCCAAACTCGATCCAATGACCGTACAGTAAATGGTGATTTGTACTAACATCAAACATCAGGATAACACATATATCTTCCAGCAGGATACCCTATTTAATAATCAGCAAATATGATAAAAATGCTGTTAAGTTCAGAAACATATAATTCCATTACTCTGATTATTATTTCCAGCAAACTGATTACTTAAATGCCGGTCCTCCAGAAATCACAAAATTAATTCAGCATAAACAAATCCTAAACACTACAAACATGATCACAGTCACAAACATACTAGCTACGAAGAACTGGGACAGTGTCTGACACTAAGAAGGATAAAATAGTAAATGTGACGAATGCTTTACAATTCTGTTGAGGCATTTGGACTCTTGTTGTCCAATTAAAATAATAACAACATACTTGACTCTCAATCAACTGAAAAAAAAAGTCAGATTAAAAAACTAACATCTAAATTAGTGAAGTTCACACAGAATATCCATAATGTCTACAGACTGTGTAAGTCATCTGTAATATATATATATATATATATATATATATATATATATATATATATATATATATATATATATATTCCAAGACTTACCAAGCAGGAAAGCGCCGGCAGACAGGCACATGAACAAAACACACAAACAAACACACAGAATTACGAGCTTTCGCAACTGGCAGTTGCTTCGTGAGGAAAGAGGGAAGGAGAGGGAAAAATGAAAGGATGTGGGTTTTAAGGGAGAGGGTAAGGAGTCATTCTAATCCCGGGAGCGGAAAGACTTCCCTTAGGGGAAAAAAAGGACAGGTGTACACTCGCACACACACACACACACACACACACACACACACACACACACACACACACATATCCATCCGCACATACACAGACACAAGCAGTCATATTTAAAGGCCTTTAAATATGTCTGCTTGTGTCTGTGTATGTGCGGATGGATATGTGTGTGTGTGTGTGTGTGTGTGTGTGTGTGTGTGTGTGTGTGTGTGTGTGTGTGTGTGCGAGTGTACACCTGTCCTTTTTTTCCCCTAAGGGAAGTCTTTCCGCTCCCGGGATTGGAATGACTCCTTACCCTCTCCCTTAAAACCCACATCCTTTCATTTTTCCCTCTCCTTCCCTCTTTCCTGACGAAGCAACTGCCAGTTGCGAAAGCTCGTAATTCTGTGTGTGTGTTTGTGTGTTTTGTTCATGTGCCTGTCTGCCGGCGCTTTCCCGCTTGGAATCTTTGTTTTTAATATATTTTTCCCATGTGGAAGTTTCTTTCTATTGTATATATATATATATATATATATATATATATATATATATATATATATATATATATATATACCAAGAAATCAGAACCCCTAAATCTTGGAAAACAAATCCAATCAACAGCACAGCTAGTAAATGTATGAAACGCCTTCTGGCACCTCATAAACAAATACCGTAAAACAGGTAAAAACACAAAATGGGTAGCAATGAATATCAGACATGAAGATCAAAAAACTATTCTGGAGTATATGGGTATCTTGGAGAAGTGTCCCACAAGAGAGGTAGCATGGTGTAACTACTTTTTATAGTATTCCTAACAGGCACTTTATTTCACCAACTGGTGCTATAACTCTAAACACAGGTCCACTTATCAACTCTGTACATTGGTACATGATAGATAAGGGCTTTAAATTTTAGGAAGTAATAAAACAAGAGATAAGCAAAATGATTCTACAGTTACACTCAAGTGTTTAGGATGGTCCTTTCACAGTAAATTAATTAAAAACTTGGTTAACACACTGGTTACACCAATTATAGACCTTGTCAATTGTGGTGTCAAAGAAGTTATGTTTCCCAGTGCACTGAAAAGAAGCATAGTCAGACCAATTACAAAAAAGGATCAAAGGAGGAAGCATCAAACTACAGACCAGTATCACTGATTCTCACATTTAGTGAGATTTCTGAGTCAGTAATTTTTGCACAGCTTAGTGCCTTCTCTGCTCAGAAACCCAACATAGATTTACAAAAACACAGCAGTATAACAGCTGTTACAGGATTTTTGCACAAAGTCTATAGCTATCTAGATGAAGGGAAGAATACGTTGGGCAAATTTATAGATCTTATAAAGGCATTCAATCTGGTCAACCATGCACTGCTTTTACAGAAACTGAGGGCACACAATGTCAGACACATATCTGTTTTACTCCTACCTACGTACCTTAAAACTTTAAACAATGCACGAACATAAGCTATCAAAATAGGGTGAGAAAATTCAACTTACAGTCTACGCCAGAAACAGAACTGTGGCATGTATCGTAAGTGTCAAAACTGAAACTATTTCTAATTCTCATGTATGTCTAAATGGTATTGTACAACTTATAATACCCATGTAATTACTTATATTGATGACACTTCTCTGTTGTTTTATGGAGATAACAAGGAAAAGGTAACTCATTCGTCAACACATGGGAAATCTGAAGTGACTAAATAGTTTTGTAACCAGGGTGTAAATATCAATACTACAAAGTAAGAATTGTAGGAGGTCAAAGCAGGCAACTCATGCCACAGATGTAAACGAAATATCTGTGGAATCTCATACACAGACAACAAAGACTGTAAATTCCTTGGTCCGTACATGGATAGCATTATTTGATGGGGAAATCATGTATGTATGTATGTATGTATGTATGTATACAGTAATCTTTTATGGGAATACCATGTTAAATATGTACGCTGTAAAATATGCAGTGAATTACACTTGCGTAGACAGCTGTCCAAAACAGTAGGTAACACAATGCTGAAAACAGCATTCTATGGGTCAGTTTCTGATTAATAAATTATGGGATAGAACTGTGGGGTTGTGCTGCTGAAGTACACTGGAACAATACTAGTAACACTAAAGAGTGCTATTAAGCTGCTATGTGGTCTGGCATACATGAGACCTATCATGATGCTCTTGGTCCGCACATGGATAGCATTATTTGATGGGGAAATCATGTATGTATGTATGTATGTATGTATACAGTAATCTTTTATGGGAATACCATGTTAAATATGTACGCTGTAAAATATGCAGTGAATTACACTTGCGTAGACAGCTGTCCAAAACAGTAGGTAACACAATGCTGAAAACAGCATTCTATGGGTCAGTTTCCGATTAATAAATTATGGGATAGAACTGTGGGGTTGTGCTGCTGAAGTACACTGGAACAATACTAGTAACACTAAAGAGTGCTATTAAGCTGCTATGTGGTCTGGCATACATGAGACCTATCATGATGCTCTTATTTGAAACAAATATCTAACTGTATACTCCCTTGATGTATACACACTTATCACTTTTTCTGTAGACCATCAGAGTGGCACATCCAAATGTTACAATCTACAACACAAGTAGTAAGCACAGTTACTACAGACAAAAACAAAATTAAAAAGAATAGATCCCAGAACATATATCAGGGGCTCAGTGTTGTATAACAAATTGCTAGAATCCATAAGAGCATGCCTGGGCAGGAATTTTTTAAAAAATTATAATCTTTTCTTGTAAATAAATTGTGTGTTCACAGACATGATTTTTTAAGTTATATATCTTACACAGTGACCTTTGTACATAATTATAATATGTAGTAAACCTTTGTACACAAATGTTATACTTATTATATGTATATACTATGATGTTTTCAAAAGTCATCATTTGATGACTACATGCAAAAAGAAATGTAAGTAAAAGAATAAAATTCCCACAAGATAGGATTTACAGAAATAAATGTTCAAAATGTTCTGTGTAGTGATACAGCCACTCCTATGACAATTTGCAAATTCATCTTGTTCTTATTCTTCTTCCCTTTCAAAAGTTGTTGGCACTTTTATGATCAGATTTTATATCAAGAGAGCTCTTACTTGTGTGTTAGTTGCTTCAGAAAAATGCCATCAGACCAACACCTGTTAATGTTGTTCCAAATTGTTTCAGATGCCACAAGTTTCAAACTGGAGTTACTTGCTGTTGAAAATGCAAGATTTCTGTCACCACCTAAAATAAATTCCACAGGACCCCCAATCTCCTGAAACCTGTGACAAAACACATGTCATGACAATATTTCATTCCATCTTATCTGTTGTTTACAAACATCTTCTTAGTATACCCAAAAAATAACTTATGTGATATTCTATGTTGCCTCCCCACAAGTGTGGCATTTGAAGTTATCACAGTAGCACTCTTCAATAAAAATAAGTAATTATATTAATGTATAATTCTTTTTATGAACTGAAGTTTACAATGTTATTGCCAATAAAGATTTATTATTGGTAAATAAAATTAAACTATTTTCATAAGGCATTAATTATCATACAAGGAAAAAGACATCATAAATATTATGTTAGTTCATTAAATTAAAATGTTGTTACTGAACATTTAAATGCACTAAATACATGCATTCTTCATAAAGATGACTAAGAAAGAAAAACAAAGGTTAATTCAGTAATTCACATTTACTTCTCAATGTTTTATTTTTCAACATGTTAAGTGGCAAAACTTTCATAATATATACATTTTGTGTTATCTATACAACATTTTGTAGCTTCCATAGAGTAAATGAATTACGGCAGACCATCCTGCAATGCTATACATACAACTTACATTTTTTGTTCATTCCATTCTACTGTTTCAGTTCATTAATATCCCATTGGCAACAACTTTGAACAGACAATACGTCCTATACTTTACATTCCTCCCCAATTTCCAAAATATTTTGAAGTCAATTTCTATAGAAATTGTTAGCTCATGTTTCAGCTTACAGGGAGTCTGTGTAAAGAGCCTGCTGTGTGTTTTAACATGTACAGTGAATATTAAAGTGATTTATCACTGAACAATGAGGTATGTCTTACTACTACAAAACTGACCAAAGAAATTTACCTTCACTTTATTATTTGGATTTAATATCAATAATATTAATGCTGTGTAGTTGGTCATATTGTGAACGACAAAAACGTTAACTGAATTGAACTAGTTCATTGGCCAGCTTCATCTAGTTTCTTTTTGTGAAGCCATATGCTATCAAAGATGCAGGGATGTCATTGTTTCATATGAGAGAATTATTTTATTTTGTTGATAAGACAAGAGGTAACTTATAGAAAATTATCTTGTTCTACATCCTCATTTTGAGCACTTCTGACAAAAACAGACTGCCCATTGAATTTCATATAAAACATTATTGTGAAAAACATAAAATGAAATAAAACAATAGTAAAATGGAAGCAAAAAAATTGGAACGTAACACTACTAGAGTCATATAGCTTAATGTGCAGCAAACTATCTTGAGAGACAGGGATGTGGGTGGGTCAGATCTGAATCGAATCTATGTAGCAGGCAAAAGGCCACTGGTCTGGTAATTTTTCACACTAATTTAGACGAATGCTAGGCTGGTCCCCCATTTCCACCTCAAAAAACATGAATCACTACTGATAATACATAAAATGACATTAACACGACGCACTGATAGATAGTGCACACTAATTCCCTTCCTCAGATTGACTGACAGCTGTAGTGACAGGGAGTGCATGTGCTCATGAAGTTGAAATAATCTAAGTTTGCCAAGTCATGACAATCATCAACCTCTATGCAATCTTCTCATGTTGCTTTATTATTTTTAAGTATTTAATTGCATTATTCCCTCCCTCTAAGTCTGGTGGTTTGACGTCCTGCTCCTCTGTTTCTACTTCAAATTCCAATTTCAAATTCTGTTCCTCCTATTCCTCATTCAAGGCTTTCTCTCTGTCCAAAGCTTTGTTTTTACCTAGAATTAGGTTACCATCTTCATCCTTACACAAGACTGCTCTCAGTTGGAGTTCTCTCTTCAGTTCTCTACATCATTCATAGAATTTTCATACCTCATTAGTTTCCCTCATTTTGTCGAACTGCTTTATCTTCCTCCTTTAATATTGCCTTTCCGTCGCCCTGCATAACTTATCTGTTCTTTTCTTCTGCTTTCAGTATTCTTCTGCAGCTAGCCTTTTTTCTTTTCCTTTTCCCAGTATTCTTTGCCTTGCTTGATTGCTCTCTTGGACACCAGCGAACACTCCCCATTGGACCATTTTACTGTTTTCTGTATTCTACCCTCCACAGTATTTCCTCTACGGCCACACTGATGGCTGCATCTCACATTTAGTTTCCATGTCCCCTTATCTTCCATGTTCTTCCTTTTCTTGAAAAGCACTTCTTATTTATTCTTGTATTCTTCTTACTCTTCTTTAATTCGAAGACTTCTGTGTTTTGTTTCACTTTTCCCCTACTCTTTCTGTTTCTCACCAGCTCTATCTCCTGTCTATATCTGATTCACACTAAGTAACGATATGTGTCTCAGATTCCCCTCTACAGCTACGAACTTCCATAATGTCTGATGTGTGCCGTTTATCTATAATTACATGGCCTATATGGTTTCTTGTAACTCCATCCAGGGATACCCAACTGCACTTCATAATATCTAGCCTTGGATTTCATGTGCTTTTTATCATTATCATCATCCTCTTCCCTCTGCCAAAGTCTATCAGCCTTAGTCTGTTAACATTACTGACTTCATGCTGGCTTTTTTATTCTTTTATGTTTCTATACACTTCTTATTTTGCTATTGTTGCATTCAAATTCCCATGTAATATTTTCACATCACAACTTTGAACTTTGCTCATTTCCTCCCCCAGTTTGGAGTAAACAGCATACTTCTCATCTTCATCTGCATCCTCTGTAGTAGACATTATTGTAACCACAAATTGCTGTGAAACTAATTACATCTGCCTTCACTGCACAATGCATAAGAAAGCCGGCACCATGATGGCCCTTTACGTTCTCCGCTACACATCAATACATGCAGTGGCGGCTTGTGAATATACATTCTGGATGTTCAAAAATTTTTAGATTCAGGTCAGTCTCAGAGTGTGAAATTAGTAGCATCTGCTGTACAACAATTTCACTTACCAACAAATTTATACAACTACAGCCATTGCCAATAATAATAATATGTATAACTTACCTGACACAAGAAAGAATTGTTTTTGTGAAATTTTGTTGTTTTGTCATGATTAAGTATGGTTTAGGGCAATAATGAAATAATGTGTAAGCTTTTGCAACTCTCCATTTTGCATTTTTTGTGTAAGTGGGAGTTTTCACGCTTTCCCATTTTTTGGGACAAATGTACAAGATCCCTAAGAGATGTATCCGATCACAAATTTACCTCTGGACTGAAAATTAGATATTCTTATGCTGCACCCACACAGCAACCTGCGCTAACTATACACTTTCTTTGTTCACTTTTAGTCACACTTATTTGATTTCGTCACTCTCTCAATCAACGGATCTGTTCTTGGAGGATCTAGTTCCTTTGCGGCTAACTTTTCTTGCTAATTTACTTTTCTGTTCCCAGAATGAGATTTTCACTCTGCAGCAGAGTGTATGTTGATATGAAACTTCCTGGCACATTAAAACTGTGTGCCAGACTGAGACTTGAACTCAGGACCTTTGCCTTTCATGGGTAAATTCTCTGCCGACTGAGCTACTCAAGCACAACTCACGACCCATCCTCACAACTTTACTTTTCTGGTAGCATTTAATATACATTCAACATAGCTCATGTTTAAACTGCACATGAAAGCTGATTCCCGCACAGTAAAATAACCAACTCCAAACACAAAGTGCCATGTAGTAACGTCTACCAATGTGGTCATTTGACGAGAATACAAATGAGGTTCTCAGATTCATAAGGGTCTACAGCACATTATCATCAATTACACATTTAAGCAAGTATCAGAGAAGCCAGTGATATAGCTTTTCATGAATTTTCATATATGCAATGTGGGCCTACAGCCCAGATAAACCTGACTCACCATAAGATCAACAGATTTCGAAAGCAAGAATAAATGCTACACTCTCACAATCAACGGTGATGTACTTTAGGCCCTTACGATTCTCACAAGGGAAACTCCCCATCGCACCCAACTCAGATTTAATGGTAAGATGGTCCGGTGGATAGCTAGTCAAAAACTGAACACAGATCACGCACGGAAACAAGAAGAAATTGTAGTGAATTGTGGAAAAATAGAACAGTAAATGATCCAAGCTTAACAAGTGCAATATTGAATGAAAGAAAACAGTCACGGCATCGTGGTTAAGTGATCACAGTGATAGACTGTTTGGCGTGCAAGCCATGTTCAAAACTTCCTCATGGCAATTACATTTTTTTTTCATAACATTGTGAACTATCCATCCAGTCACTGAAATGTTTGTTGTCTTTTTGTAGTATTAGCAGTTGTCATGCTATAGACTCGATATAGAATATGAGTCATGTGGTAAAAATATGTTAACATTGTAAGTAAATGTGAGAATTGTGAGAACACACGAGCTAACACATAGACATCTCACAGAAATATAAATGGGTGTCAACTATGTTACAACAAAGGAATTCAACAGTCAAAACTTCCAAAACGGAACGCAACTTCAAAACCAATAAAAACATATGTTACATAGCACAGAGAAACTGTGTGATCGTGAAAATGCTGTGTACATTTGTTGCAGCTTATGTGAAAAACTATTATTTTTTCATCATTTCCCCTGATCACATTCACACGAACACCTAAATTGGGCAAGGAGGCATATCTCACTCACTCACCAGGCTACAAATTAGGTGCATCGGTAAGAGATTCCCACCATATGACACAAATAGTGTCACTAATGCCATGTATGACACACCAGACATGTTTTCCAGTGGAGGATTTGGTTGACTTGTTGCCTTGTCATCAAACGTTTGTGGTTCCCACTTGACAGCCACTTACTTTGGGTTGCTAATAGAGGAGTTGTGCAGAATCCAGAATCAATTGTCATTACTGGTCCCATCCTTTCAACCTGCTGTTGCAAACGGACATCACATCATGACACAGACACAAATTTGAATACAGCGGAAAAAAATTGGCACAACAGAGTTTCGAACAAGGCTCGACCACATTGCAGTCCAACCTGTAAGTACTTAACCATGATGTCACTGTTCTGCTCACTTTCTCTATAACTGCACTTCTTGTCCTTGGACAATTCACTGTTTATATTTTGCTTTTTTTTTTCACAGTTCAGTACATTCTCTCCCTGTTTTCATGCTTGATTTGTGTTCAGTTTTTGATGGGCTGTTCACTGAGCCCTCTTAGCACTAAAGCTGAGGGGGAGTTTTCATTGTCAGTGCCTCAGATGCATTACTGATGATAAAATTCATAAGTTAATATACTATAACTCATTCAGAAACCCATAAATTAGGTTTACTGTTGGTACAACTTTAACATATACTGACATTCGATGTAATTTTACTACAGTATATAGTGAGTGAATTAGCATATCTGAAGAGTGTGCTATCATCTAGCAGAATTTATGTCAAGCAAACGGGGACAAAAGTCTGTTGCAGCGTGCTGCCACCCATTGGCACTGATGTAAACCTCTAGTTGAGTGGCAAGGGCTAGAAGTGCACATCGTGAACAGTGCACATTGTTTATCAAACCTGTATGTATTTGGCCCATAAGGTAATTACACCATGTGAGTTGCGCAAGTGCAAAAGCTCCTTAAAACGTGCACAACTGAAGGTATGCTCATGACCCTGTTGCCAAGTTTCACGGAGTCTATAGGAGCAGTAGCATGGTAGATTTAAGTGCCATATCTTTCATATTGAAGCATCTATGTTATTTTTAACAACATTCAAAGAAAAATAATCAATAAATCCACAAGGTGTCGAAAGTTAGGGTGTTCGCATGCTCTTTTGCTCTTACACAGCAGCCACCACTGAGTATATGTTACCCCAATGCTATCACTCCCTGTTCCTTCCATCATGTTTCTTGTGGTGCCACTATTTTTCCTCTATACTTATCCACTTCTTCTCTAATTTCTTGCCATTTGCCAGGTCTCTTAAATGTTCTCACATTTCACGTGGCTAACATAATATCCATTTTCCTTCTCCTTAACCCTTTTCCTCACCATGCGTAGCAGTTCTGCCTGCTTTATTTATTTCTTCGTTTCTTGTCCTCTGTGTCGACGTACTGCGTTGCTACACTGGCTGAAAACTGGGTTGTGGATTCTGACATTGACTACTGTAAATAATGAAGCCGACAGCTGCACAGATGCGTTTCACAGTACTTTCACTTCACTGTTCACGAGCACCTAATAATACACAGTTATATGGCCAGTGTGCTATTGTTTAACTGTCGATAAGTCTCATTAACAGTTTGCAGGCAAACCTCCACATACTGCTACAACAGTTTTCTGTTGAACATCTATGAACAGCAAAGCCTAACCACAAAGTTCACAATTCTTGAAGAATAGAAAGGTGGAGCAGACACTGTTATTGTTTTTACACACGGCCTAATTGTTTAACACTTATTCCATAGTCAATTTGAGCATTGTTGTTGTTCTAACCAACACAGGTTTCTTGTCTGAAACTCGGCCGTGGACTAACTGTCCTGTGACCAAATATTGGGCTCTTATATATCTTCACAATAATAGGTACTGAAACTACACATTGTTTGAAGTTAAATTTACAGAAATTACAATTAAAGCTTAACTCTTTAAATTAACTGAATAGATCGAAAAATTCTGTCTTGTTAACAGTTTCGTCTACTACGAGAGTTAGGCCAAATTATTTGTTTAAATCATGAAATTAACAAATATAGTTATGCAAACAACACTTTTGACAAAACTGTTAATTACTTTGGAATTAATTACGGGCTGGCTTTGCTAACATGTTTTTGAACAGAGCTAAATAGATACTTTAAGATTACTAGTATGTTGTCTTCCAAATGTTTATAATTAGTACAGAATTTATATTTGTTTATATGTCAACAATAGATTTTGAGTTACAAAATAATTAGTGATTTCACCCTATAATAAAAGATACTAACCAGGAATAGTCAAAATAAATTAGAAAATCAATTACATATATAAAACTAAGCAGAAAATTAGATCTGGTGTTATAGTCTTTAAAACAGAGGGCCAACCTTTTTCTTTTATGAAAATACAGATTATACTCACATATGTTAATGATAATTAGTTGAAAATTAAAAAACAAATTTATGTAGGCAGATGGAAAAACAAGAGGGGAATTAAAAATATCCCAGCCTGCTTCATCACACATGTCATCGTACTGTACCTGTAACCTTCTGAGACCAATGTGTGGTATCTGCAAAAATTCCATTTTATGAGATGAGATTGTTAGCCCCTCGCCCAACCCCCTATCTGGAGGACCAGCATTTTCCCTTGGGGTTTACTCCCCTACAGTGATGGTTTCCCAATGCCTATCAAGCCCCTCCCCCCCTGTGCTGTGTGAAACATGATTCATTTCGTTCCTCTGTCCAGGCCTGTCTGGCTTGGGTGACCTTGACAATTGCTATGCTACTAGTATAGTCCTCAACTTCACTGGAGCTTGCAGTCATTCCCACCCGTCACTGAAGGTGCCTTCAATAAGGCTGTGTCTCATGGGAGGGAAAGAGTTTGTTGCATAATGCAAAATATGTGTGCATGGACATCTCCCTGCTGGAAGAAAATGTTTCCCTGACAATGTAGGAAGAGACACGGAATGGGTTGGATGATATGGGTATGCCCTCTACTTTTTGATGCTCCCTCAATAAACATCAGATGTGTAAAATCTATTGGCTATCAATACACTACCATTTTGGGCATAGTTGATCCTGTATGCCAAAACCTGACACACTTTGCTGCTGCCTATCTTCTGTCAAAGCTGTACTGACAAAGGAAAACCATTAATGCCAGGGCAGAATCTACTCCATCACCAAGATCAAATCTGTATAATCAATACCTCAGTTGGCATATTTCACTACACCACCAACAGCAGGCTGCACAGTCAGGAAGAGGGTGTGGAAGAGATGTGAGTAGCATCCATGCTCACACCCTAGCTTGCAGCAAAAAGTTTATGTTTTTCCATAGCCATGTTTTCAGAGATATTAATTTTTCATTCTCGACAAATGTAACATTAGAAACATTTGTAAAGGAATTATGTTCACTTAACACCTATTTTATGATAGAGTGTCTGTAATTACCAAGAACATGTTGTTACTGATTATTTTGATGGGATCAGATCAATGGTGCCAACTGATTTCAATTACACAGAAGTGGGTAGTGAAAAAGTCTGTGATCCAAGTACTTGACTGAGAACAACAATTTTTAAGTACATTATTAAATATTTGTAAACAATATGTCCTCGACTTGCGCCATAGGGTGCTGGGGTTTGGGGGTTCCGCTGGATAGGTCAGGAGTCCACTACACGCAACAAGCGGCTACACGGGTAGCAGAGGTTTTGTGGCGTGGGCTGGGTGGTTTTTAGGTTAGATGGCCTTCGGCAAATACAGAAAGGGCAACAGCCTAAAGAGGTGTGGGGCAAAGTCAGGACATGCGGGGACCAAGCAGCAATCGGTATTGTAATTGTAAATTGTCGAAGCTGGATTGGTAAAGTACCAGAACTTCAAGCACTGATAGAAAGCACCAAAGCTGAAATCGTTATAGGTACAGAAAGCTGGCTGAAGCCAGAGATAAATTCTGCCAAAATTTTTACAAAGTTACAGACGGTGTTTAGAAAGGATAGATTGCATGCAACTGGTGGTGGAGTGTTCGTCGCTGTTAGTAATAGTTTATCCTGTAGTGAAGTAAAAGTGGATAGTTCCTGTGAATTATTATGGGTGGAGGTTACACTCAACAACCGATCTAGGTTAATAATTGGTTCCTTTTACCAACCTCCTGACTCAGCAGCATTAGTGGCAGAACAACTGAGAGAAAATTTGGAATACATTTCACATAAATTTTCTCAGCATGTTATAGTCTTAGATGCAGATTTCAATTTACCAGATATACACTGGGACACTCAGATGTTTAGGACGGGTGGTAGGGACAGAGCATCGAGTGACATTATACTGAGTGCACTATCCGAAAATTACCTCAAGCAATTAAACAGAGAACCAACTCGTGGAGATAACATCTTGGACCTACTGATAACAAACAGACCCGAACTTTTCAACTCTGTATGTGCAGAACAGGGAATCAGTGATCATAAGGACGTTGCAGCATCCCTGAATATGGAAGTTAATAGGAATATGAGAAAAGGGAGGAAGGTTTATCTGTTCAGCAAGAGTAATAGAAGGCAGATTTCAGACTACCTAACAGATCAAAACGAAAATTTCTGTTCCGACACTGACAATGTTGAGTATTTATGGAAAAAGTTCAAGGCAAACGTAAAATGCATTTTAGACAGGTACGTGCCAAGTAAAACTGTGAGGGACGGGAAAAACCCACAGTGGTACAACAACAAAGTTAGGAAACTACTGCGAAAGCAAAGAGAGCTTCACTCCAAGTTTAAATGCAGCCAAAACCTCTCAGACAAACAGAAGCTAAACGATGTCAAAGTTAGCGTAAGGAGGGCTATGTGTGAAGTGTTCGCTGAATTCGAAAGTAAAATTCTAAGTACCAACTTGTCAGAAAATTCTAGGAAGTTCTGGTATTATGTTAAATCAGTAAGTGGCTCGAAACAGCATATCCAGACACTCCGGGATGATGATGGCATTGAAACAGAGGATGACACGCGTAAAGCTGAAATACTAAACACCTTTTTCCAAAGCTGTTTCACAGAGAAAGACAGCACTGCAGTTCCTTCTCTAAATCCCCACACAAACGAAACAATGGCTGACATCGAAATAAGTGTCCAAGGAATAGAAAAGCAACTGGAATCACTGAACAGAGGAAAGTCCACTGGACCTGATGGGATACCAATTCGATTCTACACAGAGTACGCGAAAGAACTTGACCCCCCTTCTAACAGCCGTGTACCGCAAGTCTCTAGAGGAACGGAAGGTTCCAAATGATTGGAAAAGAGCACAGGTAGTCCCAGTCTCCAAGAAGGGTCGTCGAGCAGATGCGCATAACTATAGACCTATATCTCTGATGTCGATCTGTTGTAGAATTTTGGAACATGTGTTTTGCTCGAGTATCATGTCATTTTTGGAAACCCAGAATCTACTCTGTAGGAATCAACATGGATTCCGGAAACTGCGATCGTGTGAGACTCAACTCGCTTTATTTGTTCATGAGACCCAGAAAATATTAGATACAGGCTCCCAGGTAGATGCTATTTTTCTTGACTTCCGGAAGGCGTTCGATACAGTTCCGCACTGTCGCCTGATAAACAAAGTAAGAGCCTACGGAATATCAGACCAGCTGTGTGGCTGGATTGAAGAGTTTTTAGCAAACAGAACACAGCATGTTGTTATCAATGGAGAGACATCTACAGACGTTAAAGTAACCTCTGGCATGACACAGGGGAGTGTTATAGGACCATTGCTTTTCACAATATATATAAATGACCTAGTAGATAGTGTCGGAAGTTCCATGCGGATTTTCACGGATGATGCTGTAGTATACAGAGAAGTTGCAGCATTAGAAAATTGTAGCGAAGTGCAGGAAGAACTGCAGCGGCTAGGCACTTGGTGCAGGGAGTGGCAACTGACCCTTAACATAGACAAATGTAATGTATTGCAAATACATAGAAAGAAGGATCCTTTATTGTATGATTATATGATAGCGGAACAAACACTGGTAGCAGTTACTTCTGTAAAATATCTGGGAGTATGCGTGCGGGACGATTTGAATTGGAATGATCATATAAAATTAATTGTTGGTAAGGCGGGTACCAGGTTGAGATTCATTGGGAGAGTCCTTAGAAAATGTAGTCCATCAACAAAGGAGGTGGCTTACAAAACACTCGTTCGACCTGTACTTGAGTATTGCTCATCAGTGTGGGATCCGTACCAGATCGGGTTGACGGAGGAGATAGAGAAGATCCAAAGAAGAGCGGCGCGTTTCGTCACAGGGTTATTTGGTAACCGTGATAGCGTTACGGAGATGTTTAGCATACTCAAGTGGCAGACTCTGCAAGAGAGGTGCTCTGCATCGCGGTGTAGCTTGCTCGCCAGGTTTCGAGAGGGTGCGTTTCTGGATGAGCTATCGAATATATTGCTTCCCCCTACTTACACCTCCCGAGGAGATCATGAATGTAAAATTAGAGAGATTACAGCGTGCACGGAGGCTTTCAGACAGTCGTTCTTCCCGCGAGCCATACGCGACTGGAACAGGAAAGGGAGGTAATGACAGTGGCATGTAAAGTGCCCTCCGCCACACACTGCTGGGTGGCTTGCGGAGTATAAATGTAGATATAGAACAGCAGTGACCCACTGAGTTTTTTTCATTCTGTTTAAAACAGTTTTATCTGCTACTCAAATTACATGCAAAAAATTTTCTGTAGATGGTCTAAGATCCCTTGAACTGTCCTTAAAGCTCCAGTAACTTTTCAGCAAGCATCTGCTTTCTGACTACTGTCAGTTTGGCTCAACATTCATGGTTACGAAGTATTGAAAGATTGTGATATTTTCTTTTGGGTAATGAAATAAAGGTTAAATAAATACTGTGGCTCTGCTTAGCATACAATTTTCATTCATAAAGATTTTAGCACTGTAACTCCCCACATGTGCTCATCTTTCTGATAACTCTTCTGTCTTAGCCCCTATTGTGCCATAGCAAGTAATGAAATTAAGTATGTTATGCACTTCAACAACATTGACTATTCATCTTTCTTTTTCCACTAGAAAGCTACCTAGCTGCCTTCAAAGGCATGGCTACCGATTCCAACCCTTGGTTAGGCACTTTTTAGAGATTCCCCGTCTTCATAACAATATAGGCACTATGAAAAACTTCTGACCTGTAACTGCTATTAAAAGCCATCTTTTCCATTATTTTCTGGGGAGAACTAAGCATGTAAACTATCTTCATTATTTGGATGCCACTACCAACTGACAACAGTACATTCCATTTCATTTGGAGTGTCAAAGACATCACACTAGACCCCATGACCAGTGAAATATACAGAAGTACACACACACACACACACACACACACACACACACACACACACACACACACACACACACTAGACCCCATGACCAGTGAAATATACAGAAGTACACACACACACACACACACACACACACACACACACACAAAAGCTATTAAAATTGTACATTTGTTGGTGATCTGGGGTTATACAGGGTGTGAAATTTTGTACACAGAGCAAACACCTCTGGCTGCACCAATAACTCTTAACTCAGCTGGGCATTCAGTGAACTGAATCTGGATGACAGATACAGGTATATCATTCCACACTGCATCAACTCTATGTCGGAGTTCAGCAAACATAATGGCCAGTGAGTAATGGCAGGCCAGTCTCTTGGCATTCTGTGACCTGGTGTTTTCAGATAGTGACACATCTGCAGAACATGCCAGTCAGGACAACAGTCGAACACCATCCACACTGAGGCAGGTAGCAACAGCACAGGCAACATGCAGTCTCTCAAGTAATATTGTTGATAGTGCACAGCCATTGGCCTTAGTATATCAGAAATGTAATGCCTGATGTCCAAATTACCATCTATCTGTGTACCCTATGAAATCCCATACCATCACACTGGCTGCCAGCCCATACAGTGACAAATTCAATCTGGCAATGTTCGGTCTTCTCCAAGCCTCCGCATACACGTGTCCCTCGTGATGCTGTATTCAGAACTGGGATTCATCTGAAAATAAAATGTTGTTGATGGGTCCATTTCCTGAGTCAAGGAACGGGATGTGGCTGTGTGATCATGTATCACCAAGTGAAAAATGTGTCCTTCCTCTTGGGCACTAATTACTTGAGGCCATTGATACTGTGCATGGCACTGACTACAGCACTCAAGAATCTACTGATTCTATATTTATACGGCACTTGTGGGTCATGACCAACATGAGCAGAAATATTGAAGAATGATAAACTGCAATCAGCAGCAAGCGATACTACCTGCTGGTACATAGTGCACAGCCATTGACCTTAATATAACAGAAGCCTCATTCACCTGTCATGGCATATTAAGAGTTCAGCAGCTTTTTGACATAGTAATTTGTTTTCCATTTTGACAAGTTTCATCAAAATCAAATAACTCAGTGGCAGTTTTAGAGTTACCAACATGTGTGTTCTTGTGCTCTGCTGCAAAAAGTCATGTATGGGGACTGGAGGAAGAGAATGGGTGGGGGAGTCATAGAAGAAAAAGCACGGTATGGGAGAAAGCTGTAGACAAAATGAAAGTAATGGTATTTCAGTGCAGACAACCAGTAAGATCTAAAATAGTTTTAGACAATAAAATCTCGGAGTGAGTTAAAACATTTTAAATATCTAGGATGTGATGTTGCTTACTAATATACCCACGACATGGATCAAAAATTAAATAAATGTGCTTCCACATGTGTAATGATCATAAAATGTTTGCAAAATAAAGCCAAGAAAGAAACCCAGCTGAAGTTTTATTAAACAATAGCATTACTAAAACTTATTTTTGGAAGTGAAACATGGACAAGACACAAAGAAAGTACAATACAGGCTCCAGAAATGAGATTTCTAAGAAGAGCAGAAGGATGTACAAGGGAAGATTGTACAAGAAATGATATAAGGAAAGATTAAGGAATATATGACTTAAAATAAAAACTGAAGGAAAATGGGAGACAATGGAAGGAAAATGTAGATCATAGATCATATGGGTAGAGAAAGAGTTCCTGAATAGGTTCTCAATTATGAATGCAGTGAAGAAGAAATGATGTAGGAAGACCATACACGAGATGGAGCACCATAACAGGATTTTGCCTTATACATGAAGTGAAAAATAATAATAAGAAATTACCTTCCCCCCACCCCCTCTCTCTCCCTCTCTAACACACACACACACACACACACACACACACACGTAACCAATGACTTGCGGAACTGTTCAGCCTGCAGCACAGGAACCCCAAGTTCAACAAACCTGAATCTAGCCATTAGTGGCTGAGAGCCCACAGATGGCATATGTAGCTATGTATGTGTAATGTATGAAAACAGAGACTTTTGTGAATGGAATGGGTGGGCAGCACAGTCACAAAATGAAAATTTAAATAAAGAGATTTATATCATTTGTGGAATCTATGTCTAATGATATGCGTCAACAGTTTTCACTGAATTGCTAGAGATGAAGCAAGCTGGAATATATTTAATTCCCCTCTTGTTTTTGCCATCTGCATACTGAAATAGTTTTTTTTTTCATTTTTGAACTAATTACCATTAACATACATGAGTATAATCTATATTTTCATAATGGAGAAACGTTGGCCCTCAATTTTAAAGAATACAACACCAGATCTAATTTTGTGCTTAGTTTTATGTATGTAATTGATTTTATAATTTTTTTTTTTTACTATTCCTAGTTAGTCTCTTTTATTATAGAGAGAAATCAGTGATTGTTTAGTAAGTTAAATTCTATTTGATGTATATACAAATATAAACTGTGTACTAGTTATAAACATTTGGAGGAACAACTAATAGTATTCTTAAGGTTTTTATTTGGCTCTATTCAAAAACATGTTAGCAAAGCCAGACCTTAATTAATTCCAAAGTAATTAACAGTTTTGTCAAAAGTATTGTTTACATAACTATATATATTAATTTCATGATTTAAACAAATAATTCGGCTTGACCCTCATAGCACAAGAAACTGTTAAAAAGAACCAATTTTTCAACAGATTCACTTAATTTAAATAGTTAAGTTTAATTGTAATTTCTGTAAATTAAACTTTGAACAATGTGTAGTTTCAGTACCTATTATTATGATGATATATAAGGGCCCAATTTTTGGTCACAGGACAGTTGGTCCATGGCCGAATTTCAGTCGAGGAACCTGTGTTGCTTAGAACGAAAACAACATATCAACAGTGAAATAAGTGTTACACCAATAGGGCATGTTTTAAAGCAATTACAGTGACTGTTCAACTTATTTGAAGGACTGTGAACTATGTGGTTATGTTTTTATTGCTCGTAGATGTTCAACAGAAAACTATTGTAGCAGTATGTGGAGGTTAGCCTGCAAACTATTAATGAGGCTTATGAAAAGTTTAAACAAATGTACACTGGCCCTACATCTATAGCTGTGTATTATTTGGAGGGGGGAGGGGAGGTACAAAGTGAAAGTAAACTACAGGGAAACACAAATGTGTACCTGTTGGCTACATTATTTACAATAGTCAGTGTCCACATTAAAAACCCCAATTTTTCAGCCAGTGTGGCGACGCAGTATGTCAACACCGTGGACAACAAAGAAAGAATTAAAAAGTAGGTGAAACTACTACACACTAGCCAGTATATATACAAATATAAATTTTAATAGCTCCAAAGAAAATTTTAATGAGTTAAGCATTTCAGTTGAAGTGACGTATTGAGCACTTATCAGCTACAAAATTATGACCACTCATCTAATAGTATATTGACTTGGGGGAGACGTTGGGAGGAGGGGGACATCAGACATGAAGTCACCCAAGTTCTTTACAGTAACAATTATGCAACCCACAGTTTTATAGCACATTTTGTGACAGCTAGAGATCCCAGAGATTGCACACAGGAAGATACGGAGTTTACCTGTTGATGTGTCTTCTTGCAGTGTATTAACTATTCCATGTATTAAATAATTTTTGGTTCATCTGAACTATGTCCTGAAAACATTCCAATTGTTGTTCATTTTAACTGTAATTAACAAGAAAAATTGTGTAGGATGGACCTCAAATCACACTTCGGTTATGATCAAAAACAGACTGACAGTCAATCCTGTATGACCAGAAGCACTGTCACGGTGGATTAACCAGTCCTTTGATCACCACAAAATGGGGAATTTTTGTAGCAGTACCACATGAAATTTCTTTAACAATTGAAAGTAGTAATGCCTGTTAACCTCATTAACTGTGGTGCCTTAGGAAATAAACTTTTATGTTTGTGTGTAAAAAAATGTTTTCACACTAGTTTTAATCTGTTCTGATTCCTTTGATTGCGGTGATTAAGCAGTATTCCAACATTTTGAAAACTGACTGATTTCTGTGTCACACTCAGAGCATTAAATCTCAACTATAATGATTTTCGAGAAAATCTTGATATTAGTAGGCTTTTTTGCCTGAACTCGAAAATTCTGAACATGAGAAAAGTATTTGTGAAAATAAGTACTCCAAATAAACAGTTACATGGTCAGCTGATTAAAACCAGTGCGAAATGTGGCACTTAACAGGAAAATCAGTCATTACCATTTTGGTCACTCCTCGTATCAGGTAGTCTCCCAGAAGAAAATGTATCAGGAAAACAATCTGTGAAATGTTGGAACAGGAAGCACAAAACATTTGACCAGAAATTTATTTTTCCATTGTTTCAATTTCCAATCACAATATACCCACGCCCACTGCAACAGTAACTGTTGATTCCATGCCAAGAGTGATTCAAGTTAAACCATCGGCTCTGGAGTCGTGCAAGTGGTGTGTGCAAAAACCTTTATGTTTTTCCCCAAGATTACAACCCACTGTTAGTTGTAACAAAGATTACAATTTTTTATACTTTACAGAGCAGAGAAGCTTTCAACATTCATATTTCTGTAAAAGGAATTGATACTAAATGCTTTATAATCTTCTAGAATTTTTGTCATCAGTTTTACAGAAAACAATGAGTAATTGCCATTCACATTATATGTTTTTGAGAACACCAGTCATTACACTCTTTCATTTGTCAAAGTTACTTAAATCAATAACTCTCTCACACAATATGATCTACCCATGCTAATTTCCACAGCAGAATGGCAGTAATTATGTAATGGTATATTCTGTGGTATGTAATAATTGAAGCAATCTCTAAATGTTGTACAAAACTTCTCAAAGAATGTAAATACTTTTGATTTTAGGAGACCACTCACAGAAAGGCAGAAGTATTAAGTTGTCAATAGGCGCACACAAAAGAAAAAAGAAAAAGCTTACTAGCTTTTAGAGTTATCCTTTGATGAACTAGAGTAAAAACACAAAAACACACACACACACACTTATCAAACTTATGCCTCTACATTGTGATGGCTGGACTAACAGTGCCAATGCTATTTTTCAGCAGGCAGACTGGTTATGTTGGAGGTAGTTTCAGGTGTGGTGGGGAGAGGGAGAGGGAGAGGGAGAGGGGGAGGGGGAGGGGGAGGGGGAGGTAGAGGGGGAGGTAGAGGGGGAGGGGAGGGGGAGGGGAGGGGGACGGGGAGGGGAGGGGGAGGGGTAGGGGGAGGGGGAGGGGGAGGGGGAGGGGCAGGCGGAGGGGGAGGGGCAGGGGGAGGGGGAGGGGGAGAGGGAGAGGGAGAGGGAGAGGGAGAGGGAGAGGGAGAGGGAGAGGGAGAGGGAGAGGGAGAGGGAGAGGGAGAGGGAGAGGGAGAGGGAGAGGGAGAGGGAGAGGGAGAGGGAGAGGGAGAGGGAGAGGGAGAGGGAGAGGGAGAGGGAGAGGGAGAGGGAGAGGGAGAGGGAGAGGGAGAGGGAGAGGGAGAGGGAGAGGGAGAGGGAGAGGGAGAGGGAGAGGGAGAGGGAGAGGGAGAGGGAGAGGGAGAGGGAGAGGGAGAGGGAGAGGGAGAGGGAGAGGGAGAGGGAGAGGGAGAGGGAGAGGGAGAGGGAGAGGGAGAGGGTGAGGGAAGGGGAGGGAAGGGGAGGGAAGGGGAGGGAAGGGGCGGGAAGGGGAGGGAAGGGGATGGAAGGGGAGGGAAGGGGAGGGAAGGGGCGGGAAGGGGAGGGAAGGGGATGGAAGGGGAGGGAAGGGGAGGGAAGGGGAGGCAGGGAGAGGGACTGGGTGTGGATGACTATCGGCTCGGCAGGAGACCGCCAGTTTGCTGGCTAGGAATATAGGAGGGAGGGGTGGCAGGTATAGAGGCAGGCACAATGTAGCGACCAGTGGGAAGCAACACATGCTGAAGGCAATGTGAGGACATGAGTTGGGAGGAGGTGACAGGATGGAGAAAGGTGAAACTGTTGGGTGGTGGGTGTGCAAATACAGTAGGTTACGTGATATTGAGGCCAGGACAATTACGGGAGTGGAGGATGTGTTGTAAGGATAACTCCCATAATGATATGTATAGTTCAGAGAAGCTGGCAGGGGATGGAAGGATCCAGATGGTTTGAAGCAGCCTTTGAAATTGAGCATGTTGTGATCACTTGCATGCTGTGCTGCCAGGTGGTCAACTTTGTTCTTGACAACAGTTTGGCAATGACCATTCATCTTGGCGGACATCTGGCTGGTAGTCATACCAACATAAAAACCCGTGCAGTGTTTGCAGCAGAACTGATACATGAATGGCTGTTTTTGTACACAGCCTGGCCTCTGACGGAATAAGATAATAAGATAAGCCTGTGACAGGATTGGAGTAGCAAATGCTGAGTGGGTGGATTGGGCAGATCTTGCAACTAGGTCTGCTAGAGGGATATGGCGCAGTAAATCTCTTTGGGGACTAGGTTTGTGGCGTGAGAAGAGGGGTGGGGGGGGGGGGGGGTGTATTGCCTGTCTGTGAAAGCCTTTGTGAGTCCTTCAGCATACTGGGCAAAGGAATTCTCACCACAGCAGATGTCGGCCATGGGTGGCTAGATTGTATGGGAGGGATTTTTTGGTGTGTAAGGGATGGCAGCTGCCAAAATGCAGGCACTGTTGTTTGTTAATGTGTTTAATGTGGACTTTGGAGTGGATGAAGCCATCAGAGAGGTGGAGGTCAACATCAAGCAAAGGTGATGAGTTTGGTAGGAGGCCAACCAGGTGAAGCGGATGGCAGAAAAGGTGGTGAGGTTGAGGAGGAATGTGCATAGGACACTCTGGTCCTAAGTCCTGGTCCTGACAGTATCATCAATAAACCTGAATCAGACTAGGTGTTGGGAGTATGGTAGGCTAGAAAGGCTTCTCCTAGATGATCCATAAACAGGTTGGTATAAGTGGGTATCATGCGGATGCCCATGGCTGTGTTGCAGATTTTTTTTGTAAACCTTCCCTTCAAAGGAAAAGTAATTGTGGGATAGGATATAGTTGGTAAGGTGTATAAAGAAAGAGGTGGTTGGTCTAGAGTATGAAGGGCACTGGAAGAGATAGTGGTCGATAGAGGCAAGGCCGTCAGCATGAGTGATGTTGCTGCATAGGGAGATGGCATGAACAGTGATGAGTAAGGATTCAGGAGGTATAGGGGTGGGGATGGTGGAAAGTCGGTAAGTGGGCAAGTGGGCAGTATCTTTGATGTGGGAGGTTAAGTGTCAGGCAGTTGGCTGAGGTGTTGGTCAACAAGAGCAGAAATTCTTTCAATGGGAGCACAATAGTCAGCTCCACTTCTCCCTCTCCGATGGCTACATCTACACCGCTGTCCACATTAAACCCAATAACTACCAACAGTAACTGCATTCTGCCAGCTGCCATCCCTTCCACACCAAAAATTCCCTCCCACACAGCCTAGCCACCTGTGGATGATGTATCTGCAGTGATGAGAATTCCCTTGCCCAATATGCGGAAGGCCTCACAAAGGCCTTCACAGATGGGCAATACTCCCCAAATTCAGTCCGCAAAGAGATTTGCCATGCCATACCCTCACATACCCCCAATCCTCCCACCACCCCAAGAATCAGCTATAAAGGAGTGCCCTCTCATCACCCAACATCATCCTATACGGGAACAACTGAACCATATACTTCACCAGGGCTTTCATTATCTATCACCCTGGCCTGAAATGAGGGACATCTTACATAAGATCCTTCCTACCTCTCCTAAAGTGCTGTTCCATTGCCTGCCAATTTACACAACATCCTAGTCCATCCTGATGCCACTTCCAGTCCCTGGCCACAGGGATCACATTCCTGTTGCAGAATGAGATGCAAGACCTGCACAATCCACCCACACAGCATCACCTCCATCTGTCCTGTCACAGGCTTATCCTATTCCATCACAGGCCGGGCCACCTATGAAAACAGCCATGTCATGTACCGAATCTGCTGCAAACACTGCACAGCTTTTTATGTTGGTATGACTACCAACCAACTGCTCAACAGGATGAATGGCCAATGCCAAACTGTTGTCAAGAATAAAGTTGACCATCCTGTGGCACAATATCCAACTGAACACAACATGCTCAATTTCAATGGCTCCTTTACAACCTGAGCTATCTGGATTCTTCCCTCCATCGGCAGTTTCTCTGAACTATACAGATGGGAGTTATTCTTACAATGCATTCTCCACTCCTATTGTCTGGCCACAATCTCAGGTAACACAATGTACCTGCATCCTCCACCTAACAATTTTTCCCTTTGTCCATCCTGTGACCTCCTCCGAATGCATGTCCCAACATCGCCTTCAGCATGTGTTGCTTCCCACCGGCCTCTAAAATTGTGCCAACCCTTATACGTGCCACCCCTCCCTCTCACATTCCTAGCCAGTAAACTGGCCATCTCACGCCGAGCTGCTAGCTGCCATCCCAAGTCTCTCTCCCTCTCGCTCTACCCACCACAACCGACACTACCCCCACCACAACCCTGTCTGCTGAAAAGAAGCATTGGCACTGTTAGTTCAGCTGGCACAATGTAGGGACACGGGCATAGGTGTGTGTGTGTGTGTGTGTGTGTGTGTGTGTGTGTGTGTGTGTGTGTGTGTGTGAGTGATAACTCCAGGTAACTCCAAAAACTAACAAGTTTTCTTTCTTTTGTGTGCGCAACTCAACACTTGTGCCTTTCAGCGAATGGTCTCCTTTTAACCCAAAAACACAACAATCTTTACATATATGTAACCCAAATATATATATATTGTATTACCTGATCTGAAAATATATGGATAAATTCCATTTGTTTATGAAGGACTGGTACTGTGGGTGACTGTGGAATTTACTTATGTCCCCTTCCACTCCACAGAAGTACTCCAACTTTTTCATAAACATCTCAGTTTCTGAAAAATGCTAAAATCAATTAAATTAAAATCTGACATTAAAGTTCTTTATTTTAAATATATAAATACCTTGACTCAATCACAGTTTAAATTCAACAGCAAAATCAACAAACCTTATAAAACAAATCTGGATTCCCTGGAGCAAATATGGATGATAAATTCATTTCAAGCCTCTCTTCAACTTCAGGCCAAAAACTGTTCAAGACAAAACTGAAACTCTTTACAGCTGGAAATCTGAAAACATATATGAACAAAAATTAAATTACATTTAAAATGTACAGAGATCTGTAAACTCAATAAGAAAGAAATAATTATACAAAAATAAGCAGTAGTTAACTGAACATAACAATCTATACATTCTTGTTACATGACATCACAGAACACTTGTGACCATAAATTAAAGAATCATTGAGATCAATGACACGACACTGTGTCATGATGACAACGTGTGCAGTAAACTGTGCAGGGCAACATAGAAACATGTGACATAGATGGTTAGCAGAAAGCTTCCAAGAGTGCTTACAAATACTCTGTGTCTGTCAACACTTTATTTGAAGTAGTTGGGACTGCATTCTGTGTGCATTATGCACAGAATATTTCAGCTGTACGAAATGGAACTGTAAAGTGAACATACTGGCAGATTACATGCCGACCATAGTCACTGCAGTGTGGGCTGGAAGTAAAAATGTTGCATGTAGCACATTATCATTGCTGTGGAGAAAATTTAACAAGTTGAGGACTGAGCGCGAGTGTGAACGCTCAACCGGCTGGTACTGAGCGATTTCACAGTTTTTCTGAATTTTCTACAGCAGATTCTATACCACAGAAAGTAGATTGTTCTTTTGCATTTAGAAACTACGTCCATTCCCTTCAGAGCATTGCAAAGAAATAAACATTTACTTTAGTGACAAGGGTTGTATATTAATTTGAAAGTATGCTGTTTTCACAGTGAAAAAAAAAATTTTTTTTAAGGTTTTAGGACCTCTAAGGGACATAGGATTAAGTTGTTAGTTTTAAATGAATAACTGTTGAAATATGAACTTTTATTTTACTAATAATCACACAGTTACATTGGCTTTTGTATGAAATTTTTCAAAACATTTTCGAAAACAAAGCCCTACGTCACAGGTTTCACAATAATATCGCGTGTCTTTCCTTGAAACTTTACCGTATCTGGCCTTGCTAGTTTCCGCGCGTACTTTGCACCTTCTCTGAGGCCACTTACACAATTTTGTGAGTGGAATTAATTTTGGAAAATGTTTTCCGCTTAGTCTGTTGATGGGTGAACTATTCTGAGAAG
The DNA here is from genome assembly GCF_023897955.1 of Schistocerca gregaria. NCBI lineage: Eukaryota > Metazoa > Arthropoda > Insecta > Orthoptera > Acrididae > Schistocerca > Schistocerca gregaria. The sequence goes on along the minus strand of NC_064931.1, from coordinate 504,478,510 downwards.
TGCATGAGTCTAAGAGGCCACCTTTGTGAGCCAAGTTCTCTGCTAACTCTGTAATGTATTCAACAAGATGTTTGCTTGTATTTCACGATGTTTTGTAACAAATGTATGAATTTACAGTCATGAGCATGAAAATGTGAAAGAAAACTTTTTTCCACCACTTTATTTGTTTTCGTTCAAAAGGATAGTATGCCATTAGCTGGTCGCTATGCTCCACACCAGCTTTTTTACTGTTGTAGTCCGAAACACAGTCTGGCTTCATTTTTGCCACCATTCCAAATTTAGTTTTTACACTGACATTTGTTGCCATCATTTTATGCTTTGTTGTCAAAAGAAAAATGTCTCTGTTGTCGTTCCATTTTACAATCAGTAAGTGATCTTGTCTGCGAAACGAAAGTTCATATTTTTTCAATTTCTGGCCAACAAGATCCCTTGGTAGTCCTTTCTTATTTTTCTGCAGAGTACCAACTGCCTTAGTTCTTTTCCCCCACAAATAATACAGTAAATCAGGGCTGATGTAAAATCGGTCCATGTGCAATGTGTGACCTTTATTATGAAATGAATGACACAATCTGTCTACAATGTGTAAAATGCTGTTATCGGCATTAGACTGTTTCCCAGAATAAATTTCACAGTTCAGGACGTACCCACTTTGACTTTCACATAGCATAAAAAATTTTACGCCATATTTTTAGGCTTATTTTTCATATACTCTCTAAAACTCAGTCTACCACGAAAAGGGCAAATTCCTTCATCTATAATAATATTTTCGCCTGGCTTGTAAGCCTTTCCACTTTGGGTCACACATCTGTCAAATATAGGTCTTACCTTATGAATAGGATCATGCCCTACCAGGTTTTTAGGAATATATGCTGCGTTATCTACGACATGTAACGTTCGTAGAATTGACAAAAATCTCTCTCTTGGCAGACACTTTGCCGCAAATGAGGACTGCAACACAGGATTTGTTGACCAATAGTGAGACAGTTTTAGTTTCTTGACTAGGCACATATGAAAAATAATACCAAAAAATTTATACAGTTCACTGAGTTTCACTGTTGTCCACTTACGCCACACTGACTGAGGCCTCAGTTTGCCTGTAGCACTTAGTGTCTCTATTGTCATTCTAGCATAGCAGTTTGTCTCTCGTTTGATCAGTCTCACCAGTTTTTCATCGAAAAAGTACGTGAAACAATCAAACACTGAAGAATGTTGGTCAATCCCATCTTGAATTCCACAGGATTCAGAATATGTCAAATTGCAATGACCAGTTGTGTTTGTTGTGCCAACGATGTCAACAGACTCATCTTCAGGTCTTCCTTACGGTTCACTGCCCGAGGGATTGTTTTCATATATACAAAAATTCGTAAAAATTATCTTTCTTCTCATCAGGAATCAAACCACAGAATTATGGAAAATACAGACAAAAAATAGCTTACCATTACTAATGTCAAAATCTGCAATTTCTTCAGCTAATTCTGAACCACTATTGTTCAATAAAATCTCTACTTCTTCATCTCACAAGGCCATGACGAAAATAAAGTGCAAAGCTATCAGACGACAACAATCTAAAGTTTCGAACTGCTGCGGGCCTGTTGTAGGTCGAGCATGAGCATGGCAAAGCAAATGACACAAAATGTACTCCTGTACCACCTCCAACAGTGACATATGCAGCCATCTATAATTTTTTCTTGGTACTAGGATAACCAGAGAGTACTTTTAAACCTACAGAATATGAAAGTCATGCGCTGGGAGTCATTAACATCGCTGATAATCCGCCGACGTAGGAGCTACGTCGATGGTCTTTTTGGGGTACTGTCGGACCAACGTAGGAGCTTCGTCGCTCATCTCGAGAGTGTTAAAGAAAGAAAAATATTTAACAAGAGTATGGTCAGGGTTGCCATGTGTAACAACCCAGACTCAGGGTCATTATCTTGCCGAAGTGCCAACTGCTGAAATTGAGATGGTTTTACATACCAAAATGATGTGTTACTACAGGCCATGCTTGTTGTCTTGTTCTACAGTCTGGACAGATGCTGTGAATCCTATACTGGCATGCAACGGCTTCAAATTTGTACTGACATAATGTCAATCAATGAAGAGAAACTACATGTAGCATTAGTCAGCCGCTGTGGCCGAGCGGGTCTAGGTGCTTCAGACCGGAACTGTGCTGCTGCTACGGTGGCATCTTCGAATCCTGCCTTGGGCATGGATGTGTGTGATGTCCTAGGTTAGTTAGGTTTACATAGTTCTAAGTCTAGGGGACTTATGACCTCCGATGTTAAGTCCCATAGTGCTTAGAGCCATTTGAACCATATAGCATTACCTGTAGACCACAGTTAGTTTTCCAGTAGGATTTTTAATCAAATAACTGTTCAACATGTCACTGTTTTTCCGTATACCTATAAGCACCTGCATTATTGGCATGTCTCACATTGTTTCAAGGATCTCAAAGACCCCTTGGACATGAGTGTACTATGATCATGTTTGTCTACATTTTATTTCCTCACGGTACGACAAAATTTTTATTTCCTCATATTTTGTTCCCAAAATGAAATAGCTGAAATTGCTTTCCACATTACCTTCACTCACATAGTTGCAAGAATGGACTCTGTTCTATGCAACAATGAATATCTTGCTGTGAATGACTAATTCTCCAAATAAATATTTAATTTGACTTTTGATGGCTGACCTGACAATGTTGAATAAACAAAAAATAAATAAATAAATAAAATAAATAACAAGAAAAGAAAATTGAATTCAATGGTGACATGACATTGTATGAAGAGAAAAATTAGCTGCAAACAGTGATAATACCTTTTGAATGTCATGGGGTCATGAATTCAAAATATATGTATAGTAAAACCCGGGTTAGCCAAACTAGGGTCAACCAAACCCTGGGTTATATGAAATGAATCCAAAAAACACCCACTGACTCACCAGTCTAAACAAAGCTACATTTCTAACACTAATGCACTGGAGTCTTTGTTTCTTTCCACTGCAAGTGTATTTTTGTGCTATGTTATAAACAATGATGTACAGTGGACTGTATATTAATTTACGGTAATCATAATGCTGTAATTTTAACTTTCATAAGAATTTAAGTGCACCCTGAAAAGAGATTTCTTTTGCTTCAAAATTTTCAAAAATACATACAATGCAAAATACTGTAGCACATATCAGATGTCTATGGCTAACTGAAAAAACTGTTAACTGGAACAGGTTCCCCTCTTTATTTCGGTTAACCAGGGTTATACTGTACATTCGTCCTAGTGATGTGTAGGTGGACTCTTGAAAATGAAGAGAATATGGTGCAATATTCTGAACAATTCAGAACAATGTGGCTGAAGAGATACACCCAACTGTCAGAATCTGACATCACATTCCAACATTGAGCCATTTTTTAAACTAGGAGCTTGACTGAAATAAATGCTCAGGAAACAAAGGCACTGATCAGATTATTAATTTGCAAAGGAATTTTATACAAACCTGGGAACAACCTGAATCCAAGATCCAGTTTTATTTCTCAAAACTTGTGCAAAGAACATACAACCTATCTTATACTAAAAAGCCTCCATTTTGTACATAATTCCACATTTGATACTCTTGTGTTCAAAAAGAAGCTGCATAAAAATCTGTTCAACATCTCATGTCAAATTTCTCCTACACTTCCAAACAACATATCTGTGTTGATAAATCTCTTGCACTTTGGTAAGGAAGATGGGAATGGATTCAGCACATTTCGTTGAAGAGAAGTTGATTTAATGTGAAAGATTACAGATGGAAGCTCTGCTATCAGGATGCAGCAAATGGGCCTTGATGGACGACAGAGGGCAGTGTTGCCACACCGCTGCACACACCTAGTGAGTGTGCCTCCATCTCACTACATGAATACACCAGCCAATAGTGTCCCTCATGGCTGACATAAATACCATCGCACCTCGACCGCTTAGTCAGTCGTTTACTTCATCTGATAGCAGTCTCCACTCCACTCCACTACTGACTGCTCATCTACAACTTCGCTTTGGTACTGGTTTTCCTCTTCAGTCTCTATTTGGATGGTGGCTCGTACTTGAACCATTGACAGCGCTGTGTCGAAAGTTTGTTGCACTTCTTTGTTGCATAGTTTGTTATTGACTTGCTCTTGCTGTGTCAGGTCTGCTGTTCAGTCAGCCCTGTTGCTTGACTTTGGTGTGGGTTTGAGTCCCATCTGCAGGCAGTTTTCCTACCTTGCGTCATCATCGTTTCTCTCCCGTTTTTCTGACGTGTGCACCACTATCTGGCTACTTACCGATACATGCAGAAGCAACGATGGATACTTATGGAATTTCATCATCAATATAATTATACTGTTTATGGTAAGGACATCATGACAAACTTTAGTAAGAATTGTGTTAGGACTTTATTAAGATTTGCTTGACAAGGGGACTGGTTGTACCAAAGAGACAGGTGCATGTGGACTTAACTTTTAGATACATTATTTTTTAAATGAAAAGTATGTGTTGGTAAGGAGTTTCCTGCATGTGAGAATGGTTACACTGCAGGGAGGAAAGACTGTGGCATCATGCAGATGAAAACGAAATATGAAAAACATTAGGATTTGTCCAGCAGATATGTTTTCAGAATTTGTTTGAAGTTAATTTTATTATCTACTAAATTCCTTACATCACTCTACTGGGTAAGTGGACATGGATATTTATGCCTGAATACCTCATCCTTTCTGTACCACACTAACAAGAAGTGATAGATAGTATAAATCATTTCTCCTTTTAGTATTATATTTAACAACGGGAAACTAACCTGGCTCCAGGGAGGCTGCTTCTCAAAAATGGTGCTATCTTCATTCAAGAAATACTCTACAAAATGATATGCCGTGTCCAGAAAGAAACGAAAGAGAAATGAGATATTCTATTGGTGTGTCAATAGGGAGAAAGCTCAATGCCTGATGCCATATTTTTTAAACAAACATTAAGAACTGAAACATGAATATAAAGAATGAATAATACTGCTGATAAGTTCCTGCATATTTCACAATGGCTGTTGTGTACTTGTAAAAGTTACTTCGTGCTGACTATGAAATACATTTCATTGTTTGAATGATATTTCTGCCATCTGACTGTACAGTCAAATTGCGGTAATATCACTCAAACATTATTACATGACTGTGGCTCAAAAATATGTAAATTCAGTGTTAGTAAATCATACAACACTACCATTGGTAGAGTTTTTTATTTATATGCAGATATACCACACAATGTAAAAAAGGTTGCATTTTCAACACTGTTACAAATAACCAGTGCAGTCTTATCAGGCATGGTTGACTGATCTGTGCATCAAATGTATTTCCAAATGTGCAATCCCAATGTGCAAGCATTCTTTTATTGACACATTAATTTGAGATGAAATCAGAAGAGAGAAAAGGCTGAGGATGAAGGAGGTGAGGAGGGGGAAGGGGTGAGGCAATTGTGGAGGGGGAAGTGGGTGAGAGAGAGAGAAGGGGGGTGGTAGGGGGAAAGGAGAAAGGATAAGGAAGTAAGGGAAGTGCGGAGGGGGTGTAGGGCATGAGGTGGGAGGGGGAAGGAAGGAGGGAGGGGGAGGGAAGAGGGAGATGAAGATGGTGATGGAGGGGGGGGAGGGGGAGGGGGAGGGAGACAGAGAGAGAGAGAGAGACAGAGAGACAGAGAGAGAGAGAGAGAGAGAGAGAGAGAGAGAGAGAGAGAGAGAGTTATCATACCTTCTGGTGAGTTTGGTGAGTTCTAAAAGATTACTCATGTCAACCTTTACAAAGTCAAGTAATCTGTTATAAACACCATTCAGGCCCATTATATTGGATTCCATTGCTGTTTCACTTATAACACTTGAAATAGCTGGTGCAACCATGTTCTTACGATACAACATTTCTGCTTCATGTACTTTGTCTAATGCTGCATAGGTTCTTAAGCAACGTGCAATGGAACTCATGTCTTTCATTTTCAAACTCTTCAAAAACATATCATCCAGGCCCAACATCATGGCTTCAGATATTCTGCTTGTTTTCTGGAAAAAGTTAATGAGTGACAAAAGAGAAATATTACAATTAAAATACAGCTTCTTAACTTTGTTAAAAATGGTTGATTTGCAAGTCACACATGGAAATCTATGTATGAATAACTCAGTTTCCTCTACAGTATATACAGCATGTAGCAACTCAGATAATTCTTCTCTAATATGTACAGGAATTTGCAAATAATTGAAAGACTCCCAATATCTTAAAATTAACACAATTAAAAACTTGTAGTTATTTGGGAAACATAACCCAAGACATAAAAAACTTAAAATATTACATGAACAACAATGAAAAATAGTGTGAATCGTCTGTAGTACTTTAATTTCCTTGACTTTCTTTTGCTTCAACAATTGATTTCACTGACCACTATTTCAGTTATGGGACACTATAAAGATATTTCTGAATGACAAAAGCCAATAAACAAGAATGTTTCAAACTTCCTCAGTTTTCCCATGCTCTCTTCAAAACAAAAACACATTTTATTGTTTTGTACAGGTACAGCCTAAAAAATAAACTGGTGTTATAGACCAATATCAGCAAGTTGTTTTAAAATTAAGTTAATTTAAAATAGTCTTTAGTATTAATACAACAAATGAAACTTGAAAATCAACCATCACTTTAGTCTAGTAATAAAAATGGCAAACAATTGCAATTTGTGTTAATATGTGTATGTGATAAACTAGTGTGTGTTCAGGGCTTGACATAAAAGTTTCTATTAAATATAGGGAAAAAAAGGAAACACAACAAAAGTGGACAAATAATTATATGCCAAATTTAAGACCTGAAGCTTAATGAACTCTTTCTTGTATTTTGCATAATGTCTTACAGCAGCTTCCTTCTTTGCACTGTAACCTATTCTCATAACCTACAATAACATTTAGTGTATGACGCATTCCTTCCAAATAAGTAGATGATTATTTATCATATTCTAATGTAATACAGTTAGGCTGAAACATTTTTTTAAACTCTGAGAATTGTCATATCCCATATTTGACTTCACTAGTGCCACAATGCATAACACAAAAGTGTATGTATTCAAGAAAATGCTAATATATTGGTTACTAATACCTAAGAGGGTCATGGCAACAACAGATAGTGAGTTTAGGTCAAAAACACACCTATTTTATATTAAGGAATGAAGCAGATGATAAACTAACAGTTAAAATATGACATCAAAACTTAATGATGACGTGTTCTAATATTCAACTTGCTGACAGCAATGTCCTCCTGATCCTATATGCCCTCCATCACCATTTCCCTGAAAATTCAATATTTTTTCTTTTCTTCTAGAACACCACCTGTCTTTCTGATTCCGATTAAAAAATGTGAACATATGTCTTATATTCCACCACTCACCTTCAATTGTGGAGAGATGCATTAAGTTGGTGCCTACTGTTTTTCTAGTCTTGTTAGTCTGCTCAGTCATTCACAGCACTCTGTGTGCACAATCTTTTTAGTAATGTAGTAAATCAATATGGTACTCACACTGCCTAGAACAATGAAAAATCTGTGACAGACTCCTTCAGCTGTTACCTGGTATTTGGCACAGGTGCTGTCACTGATCTTTCACATAGCCACTGCAGTGGTGACCAACCACCTGCTTTCAATTACTTGATAGCATTTCCTCTGTAGCTTCCCTAAAGCAACAAACATTGCATCTAACTGTGCTGATATCTAATGTGGAACCTCCAAACAACAGTCTCCAGTTTTTTTTTATGAATGTAAATTATCATTTCACTTTCATAATTTAGGAATTATAATATGCATGTCAGTGTTAGCCACATTCAACATACTACGGTGCAACCTTGCGTTTCAACAGAAGATGCTAGGACTGTAGCTCAGAACTTTGGCAGCAGTGTCAAATGTCACACAGTATTACAATATTTTATGAGAGTAAGGATAGGAGGCATTAATTTCCAACAATAACAGAATAAAATACACTTATCAACTGCTGGAACACAGGAGTAACAACAGGTCAATCATACAATTAACTATGAGCGTTTGATAATGGTTAGTTCCTCGCAAGGAGATAAAATTATATGTGATAAGGGAATATGTGTTGAAAGGTACAAGAGTGGAAGGAAATTCATGCAAGAGCCTGGGTCAAGAGTAACACAAATAGTAGCTGGACATCATCAAGAGAGAAACATTCTGACTTCTTTTTCCTGCTTTCAGATTTCAACTTGATCCATGTTCCTGCAAACATTTTCCTGTTATCTTATCATACATTGCTTTTCTCTTTTAGTAGACAAGAATATAGTTTTAAATATCTAGATTGATCATGTTCAAGTATCTGATTTCCTTACTTCAGCTGCTACTTCGGGCCAGATGGTAATTAGGGTTCTGGATATGGTGTTAAAAATAAATATTAATCACTGTGTCCAACTAGCTAAAGTACTGGATTTAGATTTGACAGAAGTGTGAATCATATCCTTGACTAGCCACTCAGATTTATAAAGTTCCCGGGGCACTCTACATTTCACCTTGGGCACTCTACATTGCATATGCTGGGATGGTTCCTTTGACAAGGGCACAGCTTATCTGTTATCCTGCCCTTATCCAATTCAAGCTTGTGCTCCATGTTTAATGAACACCTTTTACTGAAAATAATATAATACAGTTTTACATATTACACTGTTAAACAAATGACGCCAGTCTTAGAAAAGTTATTTTATCTATCTGACTTATACTGAAAAAATGTAATGGCATTCACATTCAATCTATTTATTTTCTTCAACTAACATACACAAAAGGGAAGTCAGTCAATCTATTTAGTGTGTGGAGCATGTGCAAAAACTGCAAGGTAAAAATATACAGAAATGTGGCTGCAAGCTATCAGTAATCCATATTTCTTTCTATCAATACAGAATAGTTGATACTAGCACGAAAATAATAATAATACAGACAGCACTACAATCTATGACAAAAGAAATAGTATGTATCATAAACGGTTTTCAAAAGATTTACCTTTGAGTGTAAATTAGTTAAATAAACCTCACACTGTGAAATAGAAAACAGCAGCTTGTTATATTCTGATGCAACTCGTTCTGTGAAATCTGGATCCAGAAAATATTTATGAGGTGTTTCTTCTGAGTCAAGTACATAGCCAAATTTACTTAAAAAGAATTCAACATTAATCAGATTCTGCAGGCACAACTTCTTGACAAATACATCATGGCGGCACTTCAGTAGATCTGTTACACCATTCAGAGCTTCTTCTAAAGCAATCTTTACCTGCTGCATGAAAAAAGAGATACTATTTCAGTTGGAATTTAGTCTTTATTGCTAACAACAGGTATTACATAATGAGAATTAAAATGAACTCATTGTACTCTATGTGGACTTTTAAAGAGTACTATTGGTAAGGAGGCTGATGGGAGTAGCTGAATTGATGGTAATCAAATGCTGTTGACCAGTTTGTATTCCTTTTCAGTCACTACTAACTTAAGGTAGAATTGAAAACTGTGTTTAATGGATGTAACACATCAGTAAATAAGATTACTTCCAATTCAACTACAGCTAACATTTCAGCAGTTGTTGCCTCCTCCTCTTAATTCTGATTATGTAAGAGCAGATGCACTAAACACAGTGTTGTTTGCAAGCTGTAGTTGACAGTGATCAGAAATCAGTCAATACTAGCTGATGTCATTCAATTGCTATCAATTTAGAGGAAGCAGAAATTTTTAGATCTACAGTGAAACCCCTAGTTTATGTTTCCGTATGGTCCAGATTTACAAAATGCAAAACTGAGGAAAATGCACAATCAACGAAAATGTTAGAAACCCCCAAAATATAAGAAAAAAACACATGTAATTTGCATATATGATTAAAAACTGCAATCCTCTCTAATACTTTGCATAAAATCTGTCTAAGTGAAGGAAACTAAATGCACAATACAATATTTACACAATAATTTGTGGTAATGACATTCATCAGTTCTTTAAAAAATCACAGATGTGTAACAAGTAAAAACTCATCAAAAAACAGAAATTGGTGTCTACATATAAGGTAATCAAGCTGTTTTCCAACAAGCTACAACAACAAATTATACATCAAAAATACACATTTTTGGGAGATTGTCCTTTGTGCCCACCCAGAAAAAAAACAAAAATTTATGAACATGTTGAATTAAACTAAAACCATCGCAGCAGCAAAGAGGTTAAACCACAAGCATAAACGGGGACATCTGCTTAAAGACGTATACTTTGTCACAACTGCTGTTATTGTTTATAGCTTTTCTTACGAATCACACCTCATATGCTCACCACCATTAAATTGTTATTTTAGTTTTGATAAGAAAAACAATTAACATTACATGCTTATCAGATGTCAGCTCAGTGAATTTCTGTACACTGTGTACAACGTAAATGTGAAAGAAAACTCAGGTGCTACAGTTTCGGTTCACGCCCTCTATCACTGCTGCCAGTCTACAGTGTGTGGTGGATGAGTTACAAAGTATATACCTGAGTAGTGTATGTAGTTGTTGTAACACCATCAGGTCAGCTTTCAATATGAAATTCTTTCAAATGTGCTATTGCAAAACTCTTGTACTATTTCTATGTGAAATCTCCATCATAGCACATCACCTGCATGAAAAGTATATTTTCAGCACTTCACAAAATGCTTTCCATTGGTGAGAAGGCTTGCGTGCCTCAGCAATACAGATAGCTGTACCGTAGGTGCAACCACAAAGGATGGGTATCTGTTGAGAGGCCAGACAAACGTGTGGTTCCTGAAGAGGGGCAGCAGCGTTTTCAGTAGTTGCAGGGCAACAGTCTGGATGATTGACTGATCTGGCCTTGTAACACTAACCAAAATGGCCTTTCTGTGCTGGTACTGCAAACAGCTGAAAGCAAGGGGGAACTACAGTCGTAATTTTTCCCGAGGGCATGCAGCTTTACTGTATGATTAGATGATGATGGCATCCTCTTGGGTAAAATATTCTGGAGGTAAAATAGTCCCACATTCGGATCTCCGGGCAGGGACTACTCGAGAGGACATCATTATCAGAAGAAAGAAAACTGGCATTCTACGGATCGAAGTGTGGAATGGCAGGTAGGTTAGAAAATTTAAAAGGGAAATGGATAGGTTAAGGTTAGATATAGTGGGAAATAGTGAAATTTGGTGGCAGGAGGAACAAGACTTTTGGTCAGGTGAATACAGGGTTATAAATACAAAATCAAATAGGGGTAAATGCAGGAGTAGGTTTACTAATGAATAAAAAATAGGACTGCGGGTAAGCGACTACAAACAGCATAGTGAATGCATTATTGTGGCCAAGATAGACACAAAGCCCATGCCTACTACAGTAGTACAAGTTTATATGCCAACTAGCTCTGCAGATGACGAAGAAACTGATGAAATGTATGATGAGATAAAAGAAATGACTCAGATAGTTAAGGGAGACGAAAATTAATAGTCATGGGTGACTGGAATTTGATAGCAGGAAAAGGGAGAGAAGGAAATGTAGTAGGTGAATACGGATTGGGGTAAGAAATGAAAGAGGAAGCCGCCTGGTAGAATTTTGTACAGGGCATAACTTAATCATAGCTAACACTTGGTTCAAGAATCATAAAAGGAGGTTGTATACATGGAAGAATCCTGGAGATACTAGAAGGTATCAGATAGATTATATAATGGTAAGACAGAGATTTAGGAACCAGGTTTTAAATTGTAAGACATTTCCAGGGGCAGATGTGGACTCTGACCACAATCTACTGGTTGTGAACTGTAGATTAAAAATGAAGAAACCGCAAAAAGGTGGGAATTTAAGGAGATGGGACCTGGATAAACTGAATAAACCAGAGGTTTTACAGAGTTTCAGGGAGAGCATAAGGGAACTATTGACAGGAATGGGGGAAAGAAATACAGTAGAAGATGAATGTGTATCTGTGAGAGATGAAGTAGTGAAGGCAGCAGAGGATCAAGTAGGTACAACGACCAGGGCTAATTGAAATCCTTGGGTAACAAAAGATATATTGAATTTAATTGATGAAAGGAGAAAATATAAAAATGCAGTAAATGAAGCAGGCAAAAAGGAATACAATCATCTCAAAAATGAGATCGACAGGAAGTGCAAAATGGCTAAGCAGGGATGGCTGGAGGATAAATGTAAGGATGTAGAGGCTTATCTCATTAGGGGTAAGATAGATACTGCCTACAGGAAAATTAAAGAGACCTTTGGAGAAAAGAGAACCACTTGTATGAATATCAAGAGCTCAGATGGAAACCCAGTTCTAAGCAAAGAAGGTTAAGCAGAAAGGTGGAAGGTGTATATAGAGGGTCTATACAAGGGTGATTTACTTGAGGACAATATTATAGAAATGGAAGAGGATGTAAATGAAAATGAAATGGGAGATATGATATTGCGTGAAGAGTTTGACAGAGCACTGAAAGACCTGAGCTGAAACAAGGCCCCAGGAGTAGACAACATTCCATTAGAACTACTGAAAAGCCTTTGGAGAGCCAGTCCTGACAAAACTCTACCATCTGGTGGGCAAGATGTATGAGACAGGCGAAATACCCTCAGACCTCAAGAAGAATATAATAATTCCAATCCCAAAGAAAGCAAGTACTGACAGGTGTGAAAATTACCGAACTGTCAGTTTAATAAGCCACAGCTGCAAAATACTAGAGCGAATTCTTTACAGACGAATGGAAAAACTGGTAGAAGCTGACCTTGGGGAAGATCAGTTTGGATTCTGTAGAAATATTGGAATACGTGAGCCAATACTGACCCTATGACTTACCTTAGAAGAAAGATTAAGGAAAGGCAAACCTATGTTTCTAGCATTTGTAGTCTTAGAGAAAGCATTTGACAATGTTGACTGGAATACTCTCTTTCAATTCTGAAGGTGGCATGGGTAAAATACAGGGAGCGAAAGGCTATTTACAATTTGAACAGAAAACAGATAGCAGTTATAAGAGTCGAGGGACATGAAAGGGAAGCAGTGGTTGCGAAGAGAGTGAGACAGGGTTGTAGACTATCCCCGATGTTATTCAATCTGAATATTAAGCAAGCAGTAAAGGAAACAAAAGAAAAATTCAGAGTAGCAATTAAAATCCATGGAGATGAAATAAAAACTTTGAGGTTCACTGGTGACATTGTAATTCTGTCAGAGACAGAAAAGGACCTGGAAGAGCAGCCAAACAGAATGGACAGTATCTTGAAAGGAGGGTGCAATATGAACATCAAAAAAAGCAAAACGAGTATAATGGAATGTAGTCGAATTAAGTCGGGTGATGGTGAGGGAATTAGATTAGGAAAGGAAGCTCTACAAATAGTAAAGGAGTTTTGCTATTTGGGGAGCAAAATAACTCATGAAGGTCAAAGTAGAGAGGATATCAAATGTAGACTGGCAATGGCAAGGAAAGCATTTCTGAGGAAGAGAAATTTGTTAACATCGAGTATAGAGTTAAGTGTCAGGAAGTCGTTTCTGCAAGTATTTGTATGGAGTGTAGCTACGTATGGAAGTGAAACATGGATGATAAATAGTTTGGACAGGAAGAGAATAGAAGCTTTCAAAATGTGGTGCTACAGAAGAATGCTGAAGATTAGATGGGTAGATCACATAACTAATGAGGAAGTATTGAATAGAATTGGGGAGAAGAGGAGTTTGTGGCACAACTTAACCAGAAGAAGGGATGGGTTGGTAGGACATGATCTGAGGCATCAAGGGATGACCGATTTAATACTGGAGGGCAGCGTGGAGGGTGAAAATCATAAAGGGAGATCAATAGATGAATACACTAAGCAGATTCAGAAGGATGTAGGTTGCAGTAGGTACTGGGAGACGAAGAAGCTTGCACAGGATAGAGTAGCATGGAGAGCTGCTTCAACCAGTCTCAGGACTGAAGACCACAACAACAACACCTACCAGAACTCCGGTAACTGAAGGGACACTTCCCTCTCCACACATCCAGTAGCCGAGCTCATTTTATGTGAGTTAATGTGGTGAGCTGACTGCCCTGGCTATTGGGTGGCTTAACAAGTCAACATGTGATAAAAGTTCACTTGCCAGAAATGGGTGACATTTGTTTGATTATGACTGAGGATATTCTTCAAGACTGTGTCTGAATTTAAAATGTTGATGATTGATATTATTACTGAATACAGTACATCAGAAATACAGGCAAAACGACTGGGTTTGAATGGCACAAGAAAAGCTGATGGCTGGGCTCCTTCATCACGTATTGGCTCAGTCTGAAACACTTTGCATCTACCGTCTTGTTTTTCCATTACTGCTGCAACCTAGTAGTAGTTGCATCATAATTGTGCCATGAAGCTAAATGTTGCAAGCTGTGCTGGCAACACTGATCATTTCCCCTTTCACATCTCCCCTCTCCACAATGGCCTAAAATATTCCCTTGACGCCACCAACACCCATGGTGTGAACCATCTGTCTTTTGTGGCACTTATAACTAATTTAGTCACATCAAATGTCAATAGGAAGAAACAGGACGAAGTCAAGTAAGAACTTAGAGTAGATGTAAACTTTGTTAGGAAGAAATGTAAAATCTGGGAATTTTTACCATTGATATTATGGGTTTTTCACAGGGGCTGCGAATTTATGGTGTAGAACCACAAAAAAAGTAAACTTGAAGAACGTAAAATCGAAGTTCCAGTGTCAAAAACAAAATGCACGGTTGATGTCAAATGATCAGTTATAATTACAGCATCATAGAAGCCGGGCTAATTTTGATTGTTTATGCAATTAAATACTAATACATAATAAAATTCAGTATCAAATTAACCTATAATTGAAGTGACCTGGTGCTCCTAGTTATGAGTACAGGATTTCACACTGTCCACAAAATACTTTCTGTTCCACCAGACTGTTAGTCTGTCTTAGTCACTTGTGTGGGCTGCCTCTACTCTTTCCAACACCGGACTGCCCTGGTGTCACACCACATAGAAAGTATCAACTTATACCATTCCACAGCAGGTAAAGTGTTTCCCACTGGTTCAGTACCAGTTCAAGTAGGGAAAAACACATCAAACTTGATAATTTCTTGTGGTTTTGATTGCGCTGCATAACTTTAGGAAAATATAACGCGTACAGATCACTTCAAAATACTCTTAATTCTGATTTTAGGAGGTCCCTCAATGTATTATCTATCACATGACAGCACATGATAAAGTTGTCTAATACCGTATTTGTACAATCTTGTTCGTGTTTTGGCCAGAGAGAATATTTTCTCTCATTTATTATCATAATGTCTGCTCCTAGTTTTGAGGTTTGTGAGCTGAAAAGTATTGGGTATTTGTACTTCACCACTTGTCCTGTTGCCTTTTACTATCATTTTGACACACTTGCTCACTCTTGTTCATGGGGATGGTTCAGCTTAACAATTATACCTTGTCAAACTGCATTTCTTCTACATGGCAGAAATGTATATTCTTGTAAAAATGCACTTAACTGGATACCCAGGAATGTTTATGATTACCAACAATGGTCATAAAGCCCTTGGTTTCTTCTCCATGCCTTCACCGTGTTTTGAAACTATACACAAGATAAAGCAGTTATCACTCAACTACAACATGACGCATTTTGTGGTAAAATAAAAACACTTATAATTAGTTCAGTTCAAACGGTTGGTTCAAATGGCTCCGAGCATTATGGAACTTAACTTCTGAGGTCATCAGTCCCCCAGAACTTGGAACTACTTAAACCTAACTAACCTAAGGACATCACACACATCCATGCCGGAGGCAGGATTCGAACCTGTAAACATAGCGGTCACGCGGTTCCAGACTGTAGTGCCTAGAACAACCGCTCGGCCACCCCGGCTGGCACTAGTTCAGTGACCATATGTTTTATGAAAGAGGGAAGGGAGTATGTTTATGAAAGAGGGAAGGGAGTATGATGTAGAGTAATGCAATGTTGCAAAGACACTTACAGCTTCATCTATTGCACAGTATTTTTCTTCAGAAATTCATTAGTCTGTGTGCCTTCTTAAAGAAAATTCACTCTTATGTCTAGATCAGCATGGTCATTCCACATCAACTGCACCAATTTTTGGAATTAACTACCCCTAACCAACTCTACATCTACATCCACGTCCATACTCTGCAAGCCTGACGGTGTGTGGCGGGGGGTTTCCTGAGTACATCTATCAGTTCTCCCTTCTACTCCAGTCTCGTATTGTTCGTGGAAAGAAAGATTGTCGTTATGCCTCTGTGTGGCCTCTAACCTCTCTGATTTTATCCTCATGGTTTCTTCATGAGATATACATAGAAGGGAGCAATATACTGCTTGACTCCTCGGTGAAGGTATGTTTTTGAAACTTCAACAAATGCCCGTATCGAGCTACTGATTGTCTCTCTAGCAGAGTCTTCCACTGGAGTTTATCTATCATCCCCATAACACTTTTGCAATTAAAAATGATCCTGCAAAGAAGGGCGCTGCTCTACGTTGGATCTTCTCTATCTCTTCTATCAACTCTATCTGGTACGAATCCCACACCGGTGAACAGTATTCAAGCAGTGGGTGAACAAGTGTAATGTAACTTATTTCCTTTGTTTTCGGATTGCATTTCCTTCTTCCAATGAATCTCAGTCTGGCATCTGCTTTTCCTACAGTTAATTTTATATGGTCATTCCATTTTAAATCACCCATAATGCCTACAACCAGACAACTTACGAAATTAACTGCTTCCAGTTGCTGACCTGCTATATTGTAGCTATATGATAAGGGATCTTTCTTTCTATGTATTCTCAGCACATTACACATGTCTACATTGAGATTCAATTGCCATTCCCTGCACCATGCATCAATTCCTTGCAGATCCTGCTGCATTTCAGTAGAATTTTCCGTTGTTACAACCTCTCAATACACAACAGCATCATCCACAAAAAGCCTCAGTGAACTTCTTATGTTATCCACAAGGTCATTTACATATATTGTGAATAGCAATGGTCCTATGACACTCCCCTGCGGCACACCTGAAATCACTCTTACTTCGGAAGACTTTTCTCCATTGAGAATGACATGCTGCATCCTGTTATCTAGGAACTCTTCAATCCAATCACAAAATTGGTCTGATAGTCCATATGCTCTTACTTTGTTCATTAAACGACTATGGGGAACTGTATCAAACGCCTTGTCAAAGTCAGGAAACATGGAATCTACCTGGGAACCCATCTCCATGGCCCTTTGAGTTTCGTGGACGAAAGCCGCGAGGTGCGTTTCACACGATCGTCTTTTTCAAAACCCATGCTGATTCCTACAGAGTAGATTTCTAGTCTCCAGGAAAGTCATTATACTTGAACATAATTCTACAACTGATCAACGTTAGAAATATAGGACTATAGTTCTGCACATCTGTTCGACTCCCCTTCGTGAAAACGGGGATGACCTGTGCCATTTTCCAATCTTTTGGACTGCTACGTTCTTCTCGAGACCTATGGTACACCGCTGCAAGAAGGGGGGCCAAGTTCCTTCCTGTACTTTGTGTAAAATCAAACTGGTATCCCATCAGGTCCAGTGGCCTTTCCTCTTTTGAGCGATTTTAATTGTTTTTCTATCCCTTTGTCATCTATTTCGATATCTACCATTTTGTCATCTGTGCAACAATCTAGAGAAGGAACTACAGTGCAGTCT
Organism: Schistocerca gregaria; assembly: GCF_023897955.1. Classification (NCBI taxonomy): domain Eukaryota; kingdom Metazoa; phylum Arthropoda; class Insecta; order Orthoptera; family Acrididae; genus Schistocerca; species Schistocerca gregaria. The sequence goes on along the minus strand of NC_064931.1, from coordinate 504,460,864 downwards.
TCCTCTGTGAAATTGCTTTGGAAAAGAGACATTTAGTATTTCAGCCTTTAGTCTGTCATCCTCTGTTTCAGTACAATTTTGGTCACAGAGTGTCTGCAAGGTTTTGGCTATATTTATGTTTGCTGTGAAGTTCTCTTTGCTTCCATAGCAGTCTTCTAACTCGGCTGTTGTACCACATTGGCTCTTTTCCATCTCTTACGATCTTGCGTGGCACGTATTCATCCAATGCATATTGTACGATGGTTTTGAACTTCATCCACTGATCCTCAACACTATCTGTACTTGAGATTAAACTTTAGTGTTGAGCCATCAAGCACTCTGAAATCAGGTTTTTGTCACTTTTGCTAAACAGAAAAATCTTCCTACCTTTTTTAATATTTGTATTTACAACTGAAATCACCGATGCTGTAACGCTTTATGATCACTGATTCCCTGTTCTGCGTTAATTTTTTCAAATAGTTTGGGTCTGTTTGTCACCAGAAGGTCTAATACGTTATCGCCACGACTCGGTTCTCTGTTTAACTGCGCAAGGTAGTTTTCAGATAATGCACTTCAAAAAATTTCACTGGTTTCTTTGTCTCTGCCACCCATTATAAATGTCTGAGTCTTTCAGCCTATATCTGGTAAATTAAAATCTCCACCCATAGCTATAACATGGTCGGGAAATCTACTCTAAATATTTTCCAAATTTGCCTTCAGGTGTTCTGCCACAACAGCTGCTGAGCCAGGGGGCCTATAGAGACATCCAATTACCATGTTTGAGCCTGCTTTAACCGTGACCTTCACCCAAATTATTTCATATTTCAGATCTCCATCAATTTGCTTCGATACTATTGCACTTTTTATCGCTATAAATATGCCTTCCCCTTCACTGTCCAACATGTCTCTTCAGTATACATTCCAATCTGAGTTTAGAATTTCATTACTGTTTACATCTGGTTTCAACCAACTTTCCATCCCTAGTACCCCATTTTGAAAGAAATTTTGCACAGTTGCTCTACACACAATGAAAATAAGTTACGCAAAACTTTGGATAAAACATCATAACATGCAAGGTTTGTGGGGGCTTACAGTGAGGGACAGGAAAATATCATATAGCTTCTGCTACAGTTTTGACCAAATTTAAGATGGCATCAAATTAAAACCAAGTGTAAAGGGGTATTGTGTATTCAGATTACATACACAAATTGATGTGCTCAACATCCTATTGCAATTTCAAGTGGTTTGTCTTTACATATTTTCAGGCTACAGCAGATCATAGACAAGTAAAATAAATTGTGGCAGTTTCTGAACCGTTTTGTGATTGGAATAATTATTTTGATAAGCAAAGTATATTAGTGAACTTTAGTAGTTCTGCAGAGAAGTCAGGAATGACGAAGCTACCTCTGTATAATTACAATAATAGTAATAGCAATAATAATAATAAACTACCAACTGCATGTACCCATATTTACAAAATAATTTTCAATGTGAATGTAAAATGATTCATTCCACATCATTAAAATTTATTGTTCAACATTAGACTAATTAAATATTTTCATCTTCAATTTTCTTAATTTTAGTTACTGCCATCAAACATTTGTAGATCGTTCTTATATTTAATTTTAAATGATTTTTGGTTTTCAGGTACCACAATTTTGTATGTTTGATGTGTGTGTGTGTGTGTGTGTGAGCGAGAGAGCGAGAGAGAGAGAGAGAGAGAGAGAGAGAGAGAGAGAGAGAGAAGACTTACATATGTGAGTTAGTAATTCCTAGCCACCACGTTTTACACATTGCAGTAATAGAAATTCTTCTGTGAATTGGACAGAGTTGTCAAGGAGAAACTTTTTCAGTTTATTTTCAAATTTTACTTTGCCATTTGTCAGACATTTTATATCACTGGGTAAGTTATCAAAAATTTTTGTTGCAGCAATGTGCACCCCATTTTTTGCTAAAGACAACCTCAATGTGATGTAATGAATGTCCTTTTTTCTTCTGGTATTGCAATTACATACATCATTGTTCCTTTTGAACTACTGTGGCTTATTTACAACAAATTTCATGAGGAAATCAATTTATACAAAGTAGTAGTCATGATGCCCCACTCCTTACGCATAAGTCTACAAGATGATCATGGAAGTGCATGAAATAATATTCTTACATTGTGTTTTTTGAACAATAAACACTTTCTTTCTTAAAGATGAATTACTCCAGAACTTTATTCCATACGACATTAATGAATGAAAATATGTCAACTTATTCATTTGTCTCTCCCCAAGATTTGCAATTATTCAAAGTGTAAATTAGACATATCTGAGTCCAAGTGAGTAGTGAGCAATTAGTTGTAAAACCACCAGTTAAAATAGAAAGTTTAAAGGTGTCACAGCACAAAGGAGTCTAATTACAGTTTATTCTGTGTAGGGTAAGTGAACCTAGCTATTGACCCTGACAGACTTTCTGACAATTTAGTGTGTTAATTGCAAGAACAGGACTTAAGACTACATAAAGTACAAGATTTTTCTAGGTCAAAGTGAAACTTGCAGACAGGTTATTACTTCTGGAATATCAGCACTGTGGATTATGATTGCCTATTGGACACACAATCCAAATTTCTTCAAAATTTTTAGTTCGAACCAGAACAATAAATAAAGCCAGAAATCCTAAACTGTAGGTGAGTGTCCCACCAATGCCTGGCAAGGAGGAGGATAAGCACATTTCTGCCAGCATAAACGTGGGTTTGGTTTTCTTCAAGGATTATGAATTGCCAAAGTCATAATGTAGTAACTGAACTGATATGTATAAAAACAATTAGTGTGTGTGTGTGTGTGTGTGTGTGTGTGTGTGTGTGTGTTTAATATGTTGAATTTGATTCATTTGAGCCTTGGTGCTGGATGTGTGAAATTGTTGGCAGTGTTTGTAGTTTGGAACGTCAGGTTTGGAAGCTTTCCCAGCGAGTTATCATTTAATTATTATTTTTTGTTTTTCTTGTTTATGTGTTTGGCATTGCTGGTTTGCTGTTTAAGGTGCGTTAAGACATTTAATTAATTGTGTGGCTTCTGTTGTTAGGTATCAATATCACGGCTGGAGATCGGGGACGACATGTTGTCCATTATTAAATTCCTCCAGTTATTTGGACTAATTGCTGAGATTGTGAAGTATAGTATTTGTCGCAAGAACATGAGGTTGATCAGAGTACCGTTGTCTCAGACCAGGGACGGGTACATGTGGGGGCATGTGTGTGTACATGCGGGCACGTAAGTGTGGGGGGGGACTTAGTTTGCAGCATAGGAATTTGTTGGTGGTAAGTAATTGTTATTGTGTGTCTATTCTTCTCGAGTTGTGATGTTTTGTTTATTTTTGGCATACTGAATGTCTTTTAATTTATGTAGGGATATTTGATTTTTATATTGAGGGTGTTGTGGGATTTGGATTTTTTTCTGTGGTTGTAGATGTTGGTTTTTTGGTATCAATAATTGTGGCTAACCTATATAGTTCAAGGGAAATGACCGATTCAAATTTTCGTAGTTTTAGGTGTAGGTATTGGTGTATTGTTATGGTCAGTTGCAGTGAGGGGAAATGTCCAATTCCAATTTTTGTAGTTTTTAGCTGTAGGTGTTGTTTTGGTATCATCAGCTGCGGTTGAACTATATACAAGGGTAATCCTAAAAGTAAGGTCTCCAATTTTTTTACAAGTAAATAGACCTGTTTATTTCTACAATGCTATACATCAGTTTACAGCTTGAACATTTAGCTATTTTTTGGCATAATCACCATTTCTGTCGATACATTTTTGTAGACGCTGTGGCAGTTTTTGTATGGCCATGCCATACCAGCTCGCTGCCATGCTATTCAGAAAGTTATGAACCTCTTCTTGTACCTCGTCGTCGGAGCTGAATTGCTTTTTGGCCAAATGTTCTTTTAACCTAGGGAACAGGTGACAGTCACTGGGCGCCAAGTCAGGACTATAGGTGGGTGGGTCATCATGGTCCACTGAAACTATTGCAGGAGAGCAATGGTTTGCTGAGCGATGTGTTGACAAGCATTGTCATGGAGAATGTGTGTGTCTTTGCTCCGGTTCTGAATTGCCTGTTTGAGTTTTTTCAGTCTCACAGTAACTGTCAGCGTTAATTATGGTCCCGGTGATTCAGCTCCGATGAGGAGGTGACAGGAGAGGTTCATAACTTTCTGAACAGCATGGTGGTGAGCTGGTATGACATGGGCATACAAAAACTGCCACAGTGTCTACAAAAATGCATAGACAGAAATGGTGATTATGTCGAAAAACAGCTAACTGTTCAAGCTGTAAACTGATGTCAACCATTGTAGAAATAAACAGGTCTATGAGCTTATAAAAAAAAGGAGACCTTACTTTTGGGATTACCCTCGCAGGTAAAGGGCAATGTCCGATTCCTATAGATTTTGTTGGTGTAGCAGAATGTCGTAATTCTTTTTTTCGTCATTTTGTGTGGTATGGGATCGTTTTTTTTTTTTTGTTTTTTTTTCTGTTATGTTTAGCTTGTCCTCACACTAAAACCTCCAATTTCCCGTGTTGTCCCATTAGTGTGATTGTATTTTCGGAGGGAGATGTTATTGCCCTATTTATATATATTTTGGTATTGTTGCCGTGTGTGTGTAGTGATGTCATAGGCACCATACTGGAGATGCTTAGAATAGCCATTTCCATTATATTGATGACATCATGGGTCAAAGTAGACAGGTGAAATCAGACACTTCTGTAATCGCAAATTGCAGTTGATAGTTAGAATAACAAATATTTGGCTAATAAGGAAATATTTTTATTCCTTTATACAAATGTAATTAATGAAAATCATTTTCTATGTATGTTTGTGAGAAGTATACACACCTAAAATCACTTTCAATGGTCCAAAAATGGGTCCAATATTCAGGAAGACACATTTTCAATACACTGCCAGCAACCATTAAAAACTTGGTTTCAGATAAATCATGGTTTAAACAAAGTTTGGAAGACTTTCTGATAGGCAACTCCTTCTGCTCTATACATGCGTATCTTAACAGGGACTGTTAGACCAGTTTAAGTAAAAATGTCAGAGTTCAGTTTTACAACACTTGGTCACAACAGTCATGATTAGGTATTTTGTGTGTGATTTATTAAAAGTGCATAACAATGTTTCATTCTGCAAATACTAGCAGTTCCAGTTTACTGTAAGGAATTCACCTATTTTGACAATCTCTTGAGAAATGATAAGGGTAGCAAGTATTATATTCAAATGTTCTACGTTTACACTTTCTGACATGTTCCACACCCACAAGAATCATCTCATTTTTTCGGTCTGTGAAACGAAAAATGAATCTAATCTAAGCAAATTTATTTCAACCTTAGCTTGAAAGTGTTAATATTTAGTAATTGGATAGGAAAGTTTCCACTACTTTAGCACAAAAAATTTAGATTGCCTTTTTATGTACTCACGATTTCTACAGTATTTATAAATAACTTAGCAGAAAAAATTTAGATTGCCTTTTTATGTACTCACGATTTCTACAGTATTTATAAATAACTGGATCACATAGGAATGTGGTATTCCAATGGCACAGAAGATCTGTCTGTGATATATCAATGATTATTGCAGACAGGTCTCTTGTTAATAACAGATACAGGACTAATGTTTCTATTACGTTTATACAATAACGTTTTCCTAGGGCAAACAAATCAAGCGCTGAGCTATCGGAACGACTTCAACGAGATGACTATCTGTGTGTATACGTTAAGAGAATTTATAGAATTCATTCCCTCTTACTCTAACTGGCAAGCAACATCATACTTACAACAATTTCTTCTTTCAGCTGTCCAAGCGGAAACTGCATGCCATTTATAGCTCTATCGAGGCCGATAAGGTTGCTAGACAGATTTACAAAATCTGCATAGTCTTTGTTTATGAGTTCAATCATAGACGATCGTAAAATCCTTAGGTATATTCCCAAATCATCTCTGAGTGTTTCCAAACTGGTCTTATTACGGTGCTCTTGAAGATACTCATCGACGGAGAATGATTTCTATGTGAATAAAAACTACTATAAACTTATTTATTTCGAAATTACGTTATGTTCAGCAACTATGAAATAAAATTATACTGTCAGTACTTCACCTTCAAAAATTCGTTGCTGTCGAATGACAGATTATACAGTGAAACAGGTGGAGAATACACGTCACTTTCCACTGGCATGTTTACTCACTTGAGAAAAATGAGTCGCCCCAACAGTACACACTTACTTAGTAGCGTGACATTAATCAGCTGCTCGTGTTTGTAAACACAGGCTACACGTCATACAAAGAACAAATAAAACACGTAAGCAAAGACTTTCCATCTGAATAGACTCGCCGCAAAGATATTGTATCGTTCCTCGGTATCACATTAGACTGTGGTATCCATGGTGGTATCACAAGAACAAGGATGTTCGATTCGAGCTCAGTATTCAATTCACTGTTCTAACCTCCCCGCACACTATGACAATAGCACTGAGAGCGCTGGATAACTTTTAGACCTTTGGCATGTATGCAAAGGGCTCAGTGACTCACTGAAAGTGCCCAACACATGATCGGAGTGATCCGTCGTATGAGCATGCAATCCCTTCGTAGGTGGCATATGTGTGAACCAGTTGACCGATAGGTAGCTGATCGCATGTAAATTCCAGATCATATAATATACTCCTGGAAATTGAAATGAGAACACCGTGAATTCATTGTCCCAGGAAGGGGAAACTTAATTGACACATTCCTGGGGTCAGATACATCACATGATCACACTGACAGAACCACAGGCTCATAGACACAGGCAACAGAGCATGCACAATGTCGGCACTAGTACAGTGTATATCCACCTTTCGCAGCAATGCAGGCTGCTATTCTCCCATGGAGACGATCGTAGAGATGCTGGACATAGTCCTGTGGAACGGCTTGCCATGCCATTTCCACCTGGCGCCTCAATTGGACCAGCGTTCGTGCTGGACGTGCAGACCGCGTGAGACGACGCTTCATCCAGTCCCAAACATGCTCAATGGGGGACAGATCCGGAGATCTTGCTGGCCAGGGTAGTTGACTTACACCTTCTAGAGCACGTTGGGTGGCACGGGATACATGCGGACGTGCATTGTCCTGTTGGAACAGCAAGTTCCCTTGCCGGTCTAGGAATGGTAGAACGATGGGTTCGATGACGGTTTGGATGTACTGTGCACTATTCAGTGTCCCCTCGACGATCACCAGAGGTGTACGGCCAGTGTAGGAGATCGCTCCCCACACCACGATGCCGGGTGTTGGCCCTGTGTGCCTCGGTCGTATGCAGTCCTGATTGTGGCGCTCACCTGCACGGCACCAAACACGCATACGACCATCATTGGCACCAAGGCAGAAGCGACTCTCATCGCTGAAGACGACACGTCTCTATTCGTCCCTCCATTCACGCCTGTCGCGACACCACTGGAGGCGGGCTGCACGATGTTGGGGCGTGAGCGGAAGACGGCCTAACGGTGTGCGGGACCGTAGCCCAGCTTCATGGAGACGGTTGCGAATGGTCCTCGCCGATACCCCAGGAGCAACAGTGTCCCTAATTTGCTGGGAAGTGGCGGTGCGGTCCCCTACGGCACTGCGTAGGATCCTACGGTCTTGGCGTGCATCCGTGCTTTGCTGCGGTCTGGTCCCAGGTCGACGGGCACGTGCACCTTCCGCCGACCACTGGCGACAACATCGATGTACTGTGGAGACCTCACGCCCCACGTGTTGAGCAATTCGGCGATACGTCCACCCGGCCTCCCGCATGCCCACTATACGCCCTCGCTCAAAGTCCGTCAAATGCACATACGGTTCACGTCCACGCTGTCGCGGCATGCTACCAGTGTTAAAGACTGCAACGGAGCTCCGTATGCCACGGCAAACTGGCTGACACTGACGGCGGCGGTGCACAAATGCTGTGCAGCTAGCGCCATTCGACGGCCAACACCGCGGTTCCTGGTGTGTCCGCTGTGCCGTGCGTGTGATCATTGCTTGTACAGCCCTCTCACAGTGTCCGGAGCAAGTATGGTGGGTCTGACACACCGGTGTCAATGTGTTCTTTTTTCCATTTCCAGGAGTGTAGATCGCATAAGATTCGTGCATGCAAAGTGGCTGGTTGACTGGTTAGTTGTGATCAATTCCTTGGCTCTTAGTTACACGTTCAATAGATTGTTTGAACGGTTCTTTTACCGAAATGATACGAAAAGGGTCAGTTTACAGGATATATTACACGTGATTAGTGTTGACATCAATGAATACGATATTTTTATTCCTAATCAAGCAACTACTGCTAAAAATTGGATTTTTTTTACGTGCTGCCAGTTCTTAGATACAAATTCGCCCACGGAATAGAAGGAGTTGTCCAGGAGAAATGACTTTGGGCTACTTAGAAAACCTTCTTTACCAGCTGTCAGATATTTTATGTCATTATACAAGTGATCAAAACTTTTTGTTGGTGCCTATTGAACTCCATTCTGAGCCACCGACAGCTATAATGTGTGATAAAGGTTATTTTTTCCTCTAGTGTTGTAGAAAAGGATGTCACTATTCTTCTGAAATTATTATGGATCATTTATGAAGAATTTTATTAGGTACTATATGAATTGTAATGGTGCAGTTAAAATGCTTAACTCCTTAAAGAGGTGCCTACAGGGTGACTGTGGGTAAAAATATTATTCTTACTCCTCACTTTCTAAGTATTGAGATACCTCACAAAATTACTCCATAAGACATTGAGTGGAAACATGTAAAATATGTTATAAGGTTGTTTTTTCCAAGGCTGGCAATTATATAAAGAGAAAAAGTAGCTGAACTTGATCGTTTGAGCATCTCAGTAACATGCTTCTTCCATTCCAAGTTTCCATGAATATATACAACATAAAATTTGTAACATTCTATCCCAATTACTGACTCCTGTCCATGTGCTACATCAATTGTAGGTATGTGTCTGTTTGTTGTACACAACTGAACATAACGTATTTCCTCAAAGTTAAGTGAGAGTTCATTTTCAGTGAACCACTCAATAATTCTTTGAAAAACATCATTAACAATCTCATCTGTCGTTTTCTCTCTAATGGGATCTATTATAATGCTAATATTGTCTGTAAAAAATATCAATTCTGCTTGATGACTGTTAAGTGGAAGGTAATACTTAGGTTTAAAGAATAGGAGTGGCCTCAGAATTGCACCTTGTGGGACTAAGTGATTTCTCCCCAATCATCAAACTTTTATGTCCTTTCAGCATCGTATGAATCATTCAGTACAACTTTTTGCATTCTGTTTGTTAAGTATGATGCAGATCAACTGTGTTTAAATCTATGACTTCATGAAACACAAGTTTTTCTGAATCAGTTCTACGATCTATGCAATAAAATACCTTCGAAAGAAAACAGAAAATATCATCATCATCAGTCTTCTGCCCAATGGCACTTTTTCATGTGGTAACTCTCCCATGTTCTCCGTCTTCTGTCAATCTCTTCAGGTTCGTATAATTTTCATTACCTTTATGCCGTCTATCATCTTTTATCTCCTCTTTCTTCCCAGTTTCCTCCTATAAACTAGATCTTCGAAATCATCTGTTAAAAGGCACCCCTGTCTCAGAATGTGGCATCCAGTTCTTCTTCCTTTCTCTTGTAACCTGCAGCAGCCTTCTTCTCACACAGACACTTTCCAACACTCTTTTGTTATTTACTCTTTCCTTCTGGCTTATCCTCCCCATTCTCCTCCATATCCACATCTCAAATACTTCTAGCCTTTCCTCATTCTCTCGTCTCACTGTCTGTGATGTTTCTGCCCCATTGAGTGCTGCACTCCAGACAAAACATTTGCCAAGTCTTTTTCTCAAATCATTATTTAGTTTGCCACATAATAATCTTTCTATTGAATGCCTCCTTCGCTTTAGCAATGCGACGATATCTCAAGTCTTCAGTAATTGAACTTCAAAAATATTTAAATGCTCTTACTTGGCTACTAACAACTTGTCCTAACTTAATATGTGCCCATTTCTTTCCTTTGCTGATCACCGTACTCTGTTTTTGCTGTGTTTCCATCCCATATTCGACACAAGCATCATTCAGACTTTTTAGCATTTTATTTATAGTTCGTTCACTTTCTGCCGCTATCTCATCAGCAAATCGTATACATTCTATTCTCTGTCTACCAATATAGATTCCTCTTTTTCCATCCAAGCCATTCGAAATAATCTCTTCCAGGTGTAATCTGAACGTTAATGGTGAGAGGCAACAACCTTTTCTAGCACACCTTCCAATGATTCTTCCTTCAGGCATTTCATTTTCAATCCATATTCTTGCTTTCTGTTGTAAATATACCGTATGGCTATAATTAAACTTTCCCTATTTAACATGTCATAACACGGAAACTAATTACCGTACGAGAACCAAATTTAGTAGCATTAATTTCAAGGACATGAGCAAGAGAATAATGCAGAATCAATTCAAGTGAAACACTTTTAATGTGCTGCTACAGTACACCACACCATTATGTACCAGTACCATTACTGCTCCAAAAGGAGCTCAATCAGTGTCCAGAAGTAGGATTGCATTATGCACAGCAGAATGAAGCATGTCCATAAGTATGCTGGCTAAGCATTTGGAAATGATAGGCTGATAATTCGATCGTTTCCAAACGTATTTCGAAGAAGCAGGTGAACTTCACAAGTGATGTGTGGTGGGGACCTTCCTTCCGTGATAACTGTTCAATTCAATGCATCTCCCTCCTACAGACATGCTGGCGAAGCATATAGCAGTAACGTTGGCCAGTCGCATTCCACATCTTTGGTCCTTGAGCACCAACGTGTTCAAAACAGAATGGATCAATGATAAACGTAGCTGTGAAGCCACACCATATGGTGACTCATTCACCATACAGATGAATTTCATTCACAGTGACTGGAGGTCACAAACAGAAAAATGAGCTTTTTCTGTCCATAACATGGTCCTGTGCCAGCCCTCATCAATTTCAATCCTTGCAAGGAAGTGAGAGCAAAGTCAACATGTCATTGTGTGTCTTGTGGTGCAAGCTGATGTACGATATGCATCTTCTATGGATATCATTGAAGAATGGTTGAAAGAATCTTCTGTACAGTGGACCATAGGATGTCCACCTGTCATGACACAGCACGCACACAGCCTGACGTTTGGGAATTGTGTGCAGCATTGTCTGCCACAGTAACAGCGACTTCATCAACCACCTGTGGTGCAATGGTGGTCGGCCTCTTCCTGGAGCTACCCCCAGTTCCCCAGTTGATTTGAAGTTCTGCATCATGCTCTGCACAGCAGGTGTGAAAAGATGATCCTTCCATAATCTTTTCAGCTGGCGATATTCTCCAAATGCAGCTACAGCATTACTGTTATTTTGATAATAGAGCTTCACCAATAATGCCCTGCTCCTTTTGTCCAATTCATGATGACACATCAACAAGTGCACTGTTACTGGGCAGCTGTGTGTGACTATGAATCACAATGATTGGTCAAGGCACCTGGTGGCCATAGTTAGAACTGGATGGGGTGCTGTGACACATGGAAATCATGGGCCCCATACTCTTGACATTAATGCTAGTAAGTTTGGTACCCATACCGTAATTAACATGTTAAACAGGGAAAGTTTAATTACAGCCACCCAGTAGGTTCTGTATCCATTGTCTCATTTTCCAAGCTACACCTTTCCTCTTCAAAATATCCATCAGAATGTTCCGCTGTACTCCGCCGACAGCTTTCTCCAAATAAATAAAAACCGCATATGCATACATCAAAAAAAGTTTTGCAGCACCCCGGTTCCCAGAACTCCTGAAAGTAGACGTTGACTGTGGATATTGTATCACAGACACAGTCCCTTTGGCTGTTCAGAGATGTCACTAAACCTACCCAAAGATGTAAACAACCATTCATGAGCAGCCCCTATTAGACAGAGGGGGTCTGACAGCTGACCAGTTCCAGTCATTCCACCAGGAAGAAGGTATACTGCTCATGTTGTCTGTAGTTCAAGCATGTGCAGGCGTCTTGGAGTGAACCAAAGCAATGTTGTTCAGACATGGGGGTACAGAGAGGCAGGAACTGTCGAAGACGTGACTCGTTCAGGCCGTCCAAGGGCTACTACTGCCGTGGATTAACGCTACCTACGGATTATGACTCGGAGGAGCCCTGATAGCAACGCCATCATGTTGAAAAATGCTTTTGGTGCAGCTATAGGACGCCATGTTATGACTCAAACTGTGTGCGATAGGTTTCACTCCCGACATCCATGGCGAGGTCCATCTTTCCAAGCATGACACCATGCATGCGGTACAGATGGGCCCAACGCCATGCCGAATGGACCACTCAGGAGTGGCATCAAGTTCTTCACCGATGAGTGTCACATATGCCTTCAACCAGACAATCATCATAGACGTGTTTGGAGGCATCCCGGTCAGGCTGTACGCCTTAGACACACTGTCCAGCGAGTGCAGCAAGGTGGAGGTTCCCTGTTGTTTTGGGGTGGCATTATGTGGGGCCGACGTACGCCGCTGGTGATCATGGAAGGCGCCGTAACGGCTGTACGATATGTGAATGCCATCCACCGGCCGATAGTGCAACCATATCGACAGCATATTGGCGAGGCGTTCGTCTTCATGGACGACAATTCGCGCCCCCATGATGTACATCTTGTGTATGACGTCTTTCAGGATAACGACATCGCTTGACTGGAGTGACCAGCATGTTCTCCAGACATGAATCCTATCGACCATGCCTGGGATAGATTGAAAAGCGCTGTTTATGCTCGACTTGACCCACCAACCACTCTGAGAGATCTACACCGAATCGAAGTTGAGGAGTGGGACAATATGGACCAACAGTGCCTTGATGAACTTGTCGATAGTATGCCACCACGAATACAGGCATGTGTCAATACAAGAGGGCGTGCTACTGGGTGTTAGAGGTAACGGTGTGTACAGCAATGTGGATCACCACCTCTGAAGGTCTCACTGTATGGTGGTACAACATGCAATGTGTGGTTTTCATGAGCAATAAAAAGGGCACAAATGATGTTTATGTTGATCTCTATTCCAATTTTTGTACAGGTTCCGGAACTCTCGCAACAGAGGTGATGCAAAACTTTTTTTGATGTGTGTATTTCTATCTTGTGTCAATACATCTTTCCTCTATGATTCTTATCAGTCTAGTACCATATCTTGTTCCTTCTACTCTTCTAAATGTGAATAGTTCCTTCCCAATCCAGCTATTCAACTTGCCAAATGGCCTTCTACTCAACACTCTCAGCAATACTTTAGCTGCACGAGAAATTAGGCTGCTAGTCTTCTGCTCTTCACATTTTTTGGTATTTATCTTTTTCTTAATTGGGAAGTTATCTTCCAATTTTTCACCTCCTTCAAGGCCTTTTCTACTTCTGCTTCCAAGATACTGGACACCTTTCCATCTTCTGGTTCACATTCCTCCTGTTCAAGCTTGATTTCACTTGGTATTTTATCCATCTTATACGGACATTATGTATGTCCTTGACATCTGCCCAGAACCTCCTGTGGTTCTTCAGCTAATGTACTATCCACTTTTTCTATTTCCATGTTAGTCTTCCTTCTTTTACTTTCAAAAACTGTCTCCCTGTAATCTGTACATCATTTCAATATTTCCTTTTCTCTCCATTTAATCTATTTTTTCCCATTACCATTTCATTCATCTCTCTCTCTCTCTTGCTTCTTCAGTTTATCTCCTTAATTCATTATTCATTTCTTGTATCACTTTTGGCCTTCTTCATTTTCTACATTTTTCGATTTTCTCCTTTCTTCCATCTTTGTCAACATGTTTTCTGTTATCCATTCTTTCCTGATACGTTTGGAGACTTCAGTTCCTAATACTTCTTTGGCAGAGTTCATGAGCCCTTCCCTCATTTTTACCCATTTGTCATTTACACATTCTCCTTGAATATTTCCAAGTTTAATCTTTCTTTTGGTTTACCTCTCCACACTTTCTTCAACTTCACTTATATATCTCCCACTACAAGGTTTTAGTCTGATCTTATGTCTACTCCTGTGTAAGCTTTGACGTCCTTCAGACTGTTCCCAAACCTTTTTTGTATCAGAATCTAGTCTAGTAGATACCTTTCTCTATTCAAATTTGAGATACATGTATAATGTCTCCTTTTGTGATTTTCAAATAATGTGTTACCCACTGCTAGTGAGGTTTCTTTGCAGAAACTAATTACTTGTTCCCTCTCTTATTTCTTATCCCTAATCCAAATTCCCCACTGTATCTTCATCTCTTCCTTCGCCTACCACAGTATTTACGTTCCTGATAATGATAATGCAGGCGTTTCTACTTTCTTTCTCGATAAGTTCTTGAATCTTCTCATGATATTCTTCCAACTTTTCATCTCTAAGCCAGCTGATGAGCATGTATACCTGCATTAATACCACATCTTCCGAACATATTGCACCTTTTTTACCTCATTTTTTAGTTTCTTTTGTAAAAGTATTCCTACTCCTTTTTCACCATTCTTGATTTCCCCTGAGTAGAAAAGTTTATAATCTTCACATTTTACCTGTCTAGTCTCTCCCCATATTACTTCCCATGTGCCAAGTGCATCTAATCATTTCCTTTTCGTCTCCTGCTTTGCATTTTCAAGTTTCCCTCCTTGAAGGTGAGTGTGGACTTCCATGTTCCTATCTTGGTCTTTCCTTTCTTCATTTTCTCTTTCTTCCTTTCATATACGTTTTCTCTCAATGTGGTTCCCCTCCCAGAGATCTGAGAGATGGGAGGTTTTAACTTCTGACTCTTTCATGGTCAGAGGTATACCATGTAGTGCTTGGGAAATTTATATGATAGTATCCCATTAATTTCCACATAGGCAGTAGGTTACCCAGCCAAAAATTAACCACTCACTATGAGTCAGACGCTGTCTGGAGTACAGTCGCTATTTGTCCCCCAAGGAGAAAAGGTGTGCCTCTTCCACCAGCTTCGCCATTCTGAAATTTCACTACTGAGCTACGTAGCACAGTGTATAGCACACTGGACTATCATTTGGGAGGATGATGGTTCAAACCTACATCTGGGAATCCAGATTTAGGTTTTCCATGATTTCCCTAAATCGTTTAGGGCAAATACTGGTATGGTTTCTTTGAAAGGGCATGGCTGATTTCCTTCTGCATAATTCCCTAATTAGGCCTTGTGCTCTGTCTGTAAGGACCTTGTTGTTGATGGGATGTTAAACAGTGATCTCCTCCTCCTCCACTGTCGGTGCTATTAAGGTCTTCACCAAGACCCTGGTAAGGGGCATTACATCGTTCTATCAATCAGGACCATTTGAACCAAGCTTTCATAATGAAATGTTATTCCTTTGACTCCTCCTTCCCCATATTAGTAGGGTAATAGCACCATGAGCACAATTTGTTAGTGCCTACATCAGGGACATTCAGGGGCAAATCTGTTGTTCTCTTTTGATTGACAGGTCCTTAACGTACTGTTCTGCTAAGCGGATTATGACCCCCTGGGGATAATCCGTCCTTAACCTGTTGTTCAGTTAGGTGCTTGTCCATGTCACTTCTACCCCTCCCCCCTCCTCCACTCCTCTCAGAAATCTGGCACCCCTTCTCATGTCAAATTAATTGACTAATTAATTAAATTGATTGAAAAGAATTGGTGGGAAATAGCTCAGTTGTGCCCCTTTCGGCATTCATGAGCTGCTTCAGGTTATTGAATAGCCTCTCCCCTACCACTCTATCAATTTGATTGACTAATTAATTAAATCGATATCCTTTAGTTTTCCTTGTCCCTCCATTCTGGAAATATTGACTGATTGGTGGAAATTGATTGCAGTGTATGGAATATTGCCTAAACAATTTAGACAATGTGTGGAATATTGTTTATTTAACCAATTTATGGGAAACATGAGATGTATGGAATACAGTTTATTTTTAAAAAAAATTGTCAGGAAATCGAGTGCTGTGTGTGGAATATTTAAACAGTTGGGTTTTTTTTCCATTCCAATTCTGTAAGAGAATACGTAATTACTCTGTGACAGTCTGCTTGAACATATCTGAAAAAGTTTCTTGTGTCTCGCTACCCATGCAGATTGCCCAGAGTCGGGACGCCCTAGAGGGACTTGGAAATACCAGCCGGCCCGCTACACTGTTGTCAGCTGTCAGCTGCTCCACAGCCCCATGAATTACGGTGCTAATACCTGGAACAAAAGCACACATCCTGTTGGCGTCCTCTGTCATCTCAAGTGGTCTGTATGCATGAATCAACCTGTCAGATACCAGAGCACATGAGAGCTATCTTCCTTTCAGATCCAGAAATACTGCTGAAGTCCATAAATAATTAATTTCCTGTCACATGATCGTGATGTAGGTGATATAAGGCAGATACGGTAGCTATTTCACACACACACACACACACACACACACACACACAAATTGATGATGTCGCAAAAGTACTAGCAGGCTGACTCGGGGTACACTTTAAAAAGGATCAGAACTAAATATTGTATACAGAGAGAGGGAGAGAGAGCTGTAGTTTACTTCGCAGATGACATAGCAACTAACATGGGCTATTTGAATTACACTTTTTATTTCCATCATGGACTCTAAAACTGCCCTAGCGTTCCTGGCGCACTTTCTTTGTGGTGCACTTGTCACTGAACACGAGATGTTAAATCTGGTGTGGAATAGCATCTGTCGAAGATGTCACAAATGTTACCTCTGAATATGTTCCATAGGAAATATTAATTAAATCGTTAATATAGACGTTTAAACAATTTGCTTCACACACACACACACACACACACACACACACACACACACACATACACACACACACACACACACAGTTTAAAACTACTCGAATTAAAAATATCGCCACTGCACAGTGGTTTGTGTGCATAAAAATTGTGTTACGTTTTTCACGAGAAATTTCATTAAATAACCCAAACCTATTATTATTTGATATCTCAACTGGAAGTGGTGATGTACGAAATGATAGTTGAATTTTCAAATTCCGACATAAATTTATGCTGTCACAGTTATGGAGTTCCTGGCAACTACAGGCCTGCTAAGTGTATTTTCTTTTTAAAAGTACTACAGAATTCCTAAGTTGACTGGTTCTCTCAGCTACACCAAGACAAAGAAGGAGGGAGGAAAGGGTCTAACGCGTAATAGGATAGTAACAACAACAAATGTTTCTTTGAGAAACACGATCCATTCATGGCTAGATGTCTGAGACTGCTGGAAGCACTCTTACATCTCACGTACTGGCTTTCTGGACGCCCACACGCAGTGCACCATGCTGCAACCAATGCTCAGAGATCGGAGAAAACTACCGCCCTATACGAGGACCATGGCTGCCATGGCCACAGTTGCAGAAGCGCATGTCAGCCACAGAGAGAGGCCTGCCAGACATGGAGGGTCCTTCGCCCAGGAGGATCTGAGTGGTAGGAGGTCGAATGCTATCAATACTCCCGGTGCCAACACTCGTCATATTGAATCTTATTCTTCTGAAGGTGGCTCAGTGCAAACTAGGTATTAGTTAACTATTCATCCATCCAGAGGGAGCTTCGAGCCAAATCGTCATAAGCCATGACAGATTGTAAGCTTTCTCGGACTCTCTGAACTGGTGTACAAAGGATGGACCACCACTAGCCTGGAACGAAGGCATTACTGTTTCCAGCGCCGACCTGTTTGTTTGCCACTATGCTTTCTACGGCTATCTCTAGACACACAAGTCTATTGGGAACCAGGCACATGTTTTATCAGTGCTGTTGCAATCTGACACTGAGCGATGCACTGGAAATGTCTCATCTTGACAGCTGTGGTTCTGGAATGCATCTCACGTTGAAATATCAATATCTATAGTGCACATAATTTTCCATGTAAAATCTCTCCCTTACTACAAGACAAAGCCATTTTCTTTGCACATGCCAGAACATTAGCCACAGTAACTTTACATTGCAACATATATGCATTTCAGACAGGCAGCGTAGTTATCATTTGTATAAGGGCTCCCACTGACAAAAGGATTGGAAAAACATCAGCAGTAGGGATTGGTGTACTGTAACCAACATCGCAGTCTACAGGACAACAAATAAAACTTCGGGATCTACATAGGGGAGCACATGATGGGACATTCTGTATTTCCATTTTGTTACAGCCGTATTCCTCATCCTTTTGTACACTAAAGCAGATCCAGTTGAAACCTCATATTGCTATGTTGCACAGCTGTTTACGAAATGAATCAAACCCCTTATATTTAGATATACTCCTCAATGCATTGAAATCACAATTCACCACATCAAATCTATCCTCCCATTACGACTGGACATACGTAATTTTTTTGACATGAATTATTACTGATTACTGATTACTTCCCACAAACCTCTTGTGATATGTTGGAACATAAGTCACAGTACCGTTACGTTCAAGCAGCATAACATTTCTGACTATCATTTATAAGTGTATAAAAAATTGTAATATCGGCAGGTGGGTGTCGTTTTCGCACTGCCCCGTAGCTAAAAGGCCTCCCGCCGTCACAAATTAATCGATGAATAAAGGATATAATCACAGTTTAAAAAAGCCCAAGCATCTTTTTTATTTTATCGATTTCCCCACTTCCACGAAACCTTTTCGTATTTTTGATACTTGTAAATACAGCCAACACGCAGTGACATCTTATATATCTTCAGATCGCAAAGTCGGGGTTTGTGTCAGTGCATTCTATGCATAGCACCCTAGACGTACCACCCAGATCATAGAAATTTCTCCTGACTAAGAAATCATTCCGAGTGCAATATATACTAGAGTACGTCCGTTCGGAATTAATTTTCAGCGGCCAAGAAAATGAGCGAAGAAACCACAAAACTGTTCTGTGTCTACCCTAAGCTCATTTTAAGTTTCTGGTGCTAAGCACTACACCTGTTTAACACTTCGAAGCAGGATGAAGATCACCGCGAGACGGATCTATTGTTGCACCTGGCAAAATTGTGTTTGTTACGAAAAAACAAAAGAGCCTGTCAGATTATCATACAAAGATTTGGTTGGTACATGTGCGAGGCAGGGCGACATAATGATACATACTTTTTTTAGATCCTATAACATGTGTGTGTGGGAGCTGAAGTTTTGAAAAGGAATACCATGTTATGTAGAAACCTCAGATCGGCTTGAAAAGAGTCCCTTATTCCAGACGTACAATAGACAATCACTATGAATCCATCATTCAGTTATTCAACCTCACGTGTGTGCAGGATGTCCCTGAATGAGGTAATGGCATAATTGTGATAGTAAATTTGAGGAGTGGTAGTAAGTGTATGATGGAAAGGGAGGTCATGCTTTAGTTATCGCTATTAAAGTCGGACAGTGACTGCACAACTCTGCTTATTGAAGAACAGAGCTGTAGCCACACATTAGAAAAAAAAAATATTCTAGTGCCCTTGCTTCCTCAATATGTTTCGACAGTCAGCGTTGAGGACTATGGGTTCGCTGGTAAAAGAGAATGTTACTGCTTACAACGTCTTTAAGTGGGTGAACTCAAGAAACGTGTGTAATTGTTTTAGGGTGGGTCTGTTGCCATCTCTGAATATTGCTTAGTTTTTCACTAAGGAAAGTCTCGCAGGATGTGGGTACTGCGATGTTTGCGTACGACTGGTTATAATTAACTATTAACATGTGCTCATCTGGGGACAGATTGGGTTGAAAGTTGAACAAAGGGTAGTGGTTTAAAGGTCAGAAGAATGAAGTGCTAAGTCAAGAGCCATGGGAAAGAAAGGTGGCCGAGCGGTTCTAGGCGCTACAGTCTGGAACCGCGCGACTGCTACGGTCGCAGGTTCGAATACTGCCCCGGTCATGGATGTGTGTGATGTCCTTAGGTTAGTTGGGTTTAAGTAGTTCTAAGTTCTAGGGAACTGATGACATAGTGCTCAGAGCCTTTTTTTTTTTTTTTTTTTTTTTTTTTTTTTTTTTTTTTTTTTGTAAGAGCCGTAGCGGTTTTCTTGTTGCCTGCGACAGGTCATGCAACGGTAGGCTTTATTAGTAGTAGGTATCATGCTGGCCGGTAGGTTTGACGTTAAGGAGCGGTTTGCTCGGCAGCTGCAGCTGGGTACCGCTGTTGTCTTTTCGGTCAACATCAGCATGTCTGTAACAGTTGGGTTCATCATCATTTAGTGTCCGATAGTTCGTATATCGGATTGACAGTGTAGTGTAGTTTTGGTGGTTTGTTTATGCCTTAGCGTGCGAGTTTGTCGGCTTCCCTGCTGTAGCCTGTTGGTCGGCTTTCATAGCGGTTGGTATATCCTGTCAATGTTGCTGATTTGCAGGGACTTACCAATGTTGTCGCTTATGGGTATATGTTATCTCGCCATAGGTGGCTATGCGTAGCTAACAGTGTCTTTAAATGTGTGTAATGTGCTCTCAATATCTATATGAATGAAACTGTTTAAGAGTCGTCACCATGTGAACGCTCTCAATTACTACATGTTTCCAACACAACTTGTACCGTTACTATATGATATCCATCGTACAGATTTTATTTGCTACCTGACGTGTTTAGAAGGGATGAACTTATTTCAAAGTATGAGCCCTGCTTTAAGCACCATGACTCGAATGCGCGATGCCAGATTGACGGACCACCATCAGTGTCCCGTATCTAAGTTTAGTTTAAGGTTATAGCAATGTGATTCTCTGTTTCTCTGAGTCGTATGATGGTTAATTTTTTATGAAAGTATTTGAATGTAAAAAGTGAACTCAAAATGCCGAAGAGAAAGTGTTGATGCCAAGGAAAATATTCAGATGAATGGTTCTTCATAAAACGAGGGAGGCGTGGCTATGAAGCAGAATGTGTAATTTTTAAGTGCTATGATACCATTTGCGGATGGTGAAGATCAGATATTAAGGATCATTTAGCTAACATAAAGTGCAAATCAAATATGCACTCTGGAAGCACTTAAAGAAATGCACAATTACTTTGTTTCAAATCAGTCAAACAAGATCAATTAGTAACAGCAGCGAAATTAGCAGTGAGCTGTCATACCGTCAAACATTGTTATATCTTTGAAATCAGTGAACTATACTTTCACGCTAGGCTCGAAACTTTTAATGTTTCAGAAGTTAAAATAAAAAAAATGTGACGCTGGGCATGAGAAAATCAACAGTAATTGTGAAATCATTGTTAGTGCCCGCCACTGTCAAACAAATATGCAGTGGTCTTTCAGAGTTCCATTGTTTTTGGTATAGCTGCAACTGTTCGCAACTGAAAGCAGCATTTGCTCCAATATTTCACTTTTTCTGAGCTTAAGAGAAGTAGTCCGCTTTGTCCCGATTTCTCCTTCCCAAATTACGTCCATTTTTAGTCAATTTGAGAGAAATGTCTCGGTTTGTCAGACAGAAATTATGGCAACCCTAGATACATAGGAAGCTGAATGTATAGTTCTTGTGAAGTGGGGGGGGGGGAATTACTTACATTTAATATAACATTCGGTTTTGTCGAATAACAGAATCCCACAACCAGTAGGACCCATGCTGTGCAAGCACACCAGCACAGAGATTTCCAGGGGGCTCAAACTGGCACCGACCTATCGAGCACAATCAGACCAGCATTCATCAGCAGGTGGACTGATTCTGCGTTCCTATTGGCTCCCTGGGGGAAGTGGTGGGTGGAGGGGGCAGAGGACATATGAAGGCCACTCCACCCCCAGTGCCCTCATTCATGTGCGTTAATCAGCAGTTTTCTCCTTATTTGCATGCGTGTTACCTGTGTAGGTGAAAAATGAAGTATGGCAATAGCATCAACGTCGGTGTCAATGGTAGTAGCAAGCGGCCAAGGCAGAGAGAGGATGAGGATAGAGAATTACCCAATAAGTACAGTTTCAAATAGACAACTACAGCTTTTTCTCTTCACTAAGAATTTCGTAACATTGAATAAATTTTGTCTTACTGTTTCCAACAAGAAGTGTCTAGTAACCACAGTTCAGCCAGCTATCAGCCGCCTTTAGTGAATTAGCAGTCTAGTTAAAAGTTGATTACTTAACTCTCTACAGTAAATTGTTGATTTCTTAGGATGGATAGGATGTGAGACTGGTGTACGGACCCAGGAGGAGCTGGCCACTGTTCGCGAACAACTGAAAGTGCTGACGGCCACAGTCAGCCGTCTTCAGGCTGCTGCCTCGGAGTGTAGCGGCAATGGGGAGTCTAATGCGTTGCATGGTACACCCCAGGTGTTACATGCTTCACTCACGGTCCCTGCTGTTGAGACATCTTCGCAGGTACTGGGCACTGTTAGGGCACCCTCACCCCAAGGGGAGTGGCGGGTTCAACAGCGTTCGCATCGCATGAGGCGGAGGGTCAATGTGGAGGCTGGCCGTGTGGCATCGCCCGCTCTGTATAGTAATCACACCTGATAAACAAGAATTAACTGATGAAATTGTCAATAATGTCTTTCAGGAAATGTAAACGGAGTCTCACTGAATTTTGATAAGACACAGTACATACAGTTCCGTACAGTAAATTGTATGATGCCATTAATAAATATAGACCTTAATCAGAAGCATATAGCTAAGGTAGAATATTCAGAATTTTTACGTGTGTACATTTATGAGAGATTATATTGGAAGAAACACATTGATGATCTGCAGAAACGTTTGAGTTCAGCTCCTTATGCAATAAGGGTCATTGCAAATTTTGGAGATAAACATCTTAGTAAATTAGCTTACTACACCTATTTTCACTCACTGCTTGTATATGGCATCATATTTTGGGGTAATTCATCACTGAGGAATAAAGTATTTATTGCACAAAAGCATGTAATCAGAATAACAGCTGGAGTCCACCCCAGATCATCCTGCAGACATTTACACTCCTGGAAATTGAAATAAGAACACCGTGAATTCATTGTCCCAGGAAGGGGAAACTTTATTGACACATTCCTGGGGTCAGATACATCACACTGACAGAACCACAGGCACATAGACACAGGCAACAGAGCATGCACAATGTCGCCACTAGTACAGTGTATATCCACCTTTGGCAGCAATGCAGGCTGCTATTCTCCCATGGAGACGATCGTAGAGATGCTGGATGTAGTCGTGTGGAATGGCTTGCCATGCCATTTCCACCTGGCACCTCAGTTGGACCAGCGTTCATGCAGGACGTGCAGACCGCGTGAGACGACGCTTCATCCAGTCCCAAACATGCTCAATAGGGGACAGATCCGGAGATCTTGCTGGCCAGGGTAGTTGACTTGCACCTTCTAGAGCACGTTGGGTGGCACGGGATACATGCTGACGTGCATTGTCCTGTTGGAACAGCAAGTTCCCTTGCCGGTCTAGGAATGGTAGAACGATGGGTTCGATGACGGTTTGGATGTACCGTGCACTATTCAGTGTCCCCTCGACGATCACCAGAGGTGTACGGTCAGTGTAGGAGATCGCTCCCCACACCATGATGCCGGGTGTTGGCCCTGTGTGCCTCGGTCGTATGCAGTCCTGATTGTGGCGCTCACCTGCACGGCGCCAAACACGCATACGACCATCACTGGCACCAAGGCAGAAGCGACTCTCATCGCTGAAGACGATAAGGCTCCATTCGTCCCTCCATTCACGTCTGTCGCGACACCACTGGAGGCGGGCTGCACGATGTTGGGGCGTGAGCGGAAGACGGCCTAACGGTGTACGGGACCGTAGGCCAGCTTCATGGAGACCCCAGGAGCAACAGTGTCCCTAATTTTCTGGGAAGTGGCGGTGCGGTCCCCTACGGCACTGCGTAGGATCCTACGGTCTTGGCGTGCATCCGTGCGTCGCTGCGGTCCGGTCCTAGGTCGACGGGCACGTGCACCTTCCGCCGACCACTGGCGACAACATCGATGTACTGTGGAGACCTCACGCCCCACGTGTTGAGCAATTCGGCGGTACGTCCACCCGGCCTCCCGCATGCCCACTGTACGCCCTCGCTCAAAGTCCGTCAACTGCACATACGGTTCACGTCCACGCTGTCGTGGCATGCTACCAGTGTTAAAGACTGCGATGGAGCTCCGTATGCCACGGCAAACTGGCTGACACTGACGGCGGCGGTGCACAAATGCTGTGCAGCTAGCGCCATTCGACGGCCAACACCGCGGTTCCTGGTGTGTCCGCTGTGCCGTGCGTGTGATCATTGCTTGTACAGCCCTCTCGCAGTGTTCGGAGCAAGTATGGTGGGTCTGACACACCGGTGTCAATGTGTTCTTTTTTCCATTTCCAGGAGTGTATTTAAGGATCTAGGGATATTCACAGTAGCTTCTCAGTATATATACTCTCTTATGAAATTTGTTATTAACAACCAAACCCAATTCAAAAGTAATAGCAGTGTGCATAACTACAATACTAGGAGAAAGGATGATCTTCACTATTCAAGATTAAATCTAAGTTTGGCACAGAAAGGAGTGAATTATACTGCCACTGAAGTCTTTGGTCACTTACCAAATAGTATCAAAAGTCTGACAGATAACCAACAAGTATATAAGAAGAAATTAAAGGAATTTGTGAATGACAACGCCTTCTACCCCATAGAGGAGTTTTTAGATATAAATTAAGAAAAAAGAAAAAAAGAAACAAACAAAATTATAAATTAAAAAAAAACAAAAAAATAAAAAAGTTGTTATATTAACTGAATTATGTTGTTAAATTAACTTAATTATCTCATGTATTGGAAAATCTGACTCGTTCCACATCATTACGAAATATCATATTCATGATCCATGGAACTAGTATTAATCTAATCTAATCTAATCTAATCTAGTGGACATGTTGCCGCTCCTTCAGCAAGGTCCGAGCAGGCACGGGAGGGGGGGGGGGGGGGGGGGGTTAATTAGTGATTGGCAGCTCCAATGTGAGGCAGGCGATGGAGCCCTTTAGGGAAATAGCGGAAAAGTCGCGGAAGAAGGCCAGTGTTCACCCTGTCTGCTTGCTGGGGGGTCTCATCCGAGATGTCGCCGGCGATAGAGAACACTGGGTGCACCCAACTGCAAATTGTTGCTCATGTCGGCACCAAAGACCCCTGGTGTCTGGGTTCAGAGGTCATCCTTGGTTCATATAGGTGGTTGGCAGAGCTGGTGAAGGCGGAAAACCTAGCTCGCAGGGTGGAACCTGAGCTAACTATTTTTTGTGTCGTTCCCAGAACCGATCGCGGACCTCTGGTTTGGAGCCGAGTGGAAGGCTTAAACCAGAGGCTTAGACGATTCTGCGGAGGTCTGGGGTGCAAATTTCTCGACTTCCGCTATCGGGTGGGAAAATGTAGGGTCCCCCTGAATAGGTCAGGCGTGCACTACACGCAGGAAGCGGCTACAAGGTTAGCAGAGTACGTGTGGAATGCACATGTGTTTTTTTTTTTTTTTTGGGTTAGAGAATTCCCACCCCTAGACCCGACAAAACGCCTCCTGGGACGCGACAACGCAGCAGTAGGCAAAACGCAACAGGGAATGACAATATAAATGTAGTAATAGTAAACTACAGGAGCGTCTACAGAAAGCTCCCAGAACTGCTCTAATTGATAAACGGTCACGATGCCCACATAGTACCAGGGACAGAAAGTTGGCTGAAACCAGATGTAAACAGTAATGAAATACTAATCTCAGACTGAAATGTATACTGCAGAGACAGGCTGGACAGTGAAGGGGGAGGCATGTTTTTTGCGTTAAAAAGTGCAATAGTATCGAAGGAAATTGATGGAGATCGGAAATGTGAAATAATTTTGGCGAAGGTCACGGTTAAAGCAGGCTCAAACATGGTAATTGGATGTCTCTATAGGCCCCCTGGCTCAGCAGCTGTTGTGGCAGAACACCTGAAGGCAAATTTGGAAAATATTTAGAGTAGTTTTCCCGACCATGTTATAGTTATGGGTGGAGATTTTAATTTACCAGATATAGGCTGAAAGACTCAGACATTTATAATGGGTGGCAGGGACAAAGAATCCAGTGAAATTTTTTTATGTGTATTGTACGAAAACTACCTTGAGCAGTAAACAGAGAACCGACTCGTGGCGATAACATATTAGACCTTCTGGTTACAAACAGACTCGAAGTATTTGAAGCAGTTAACGCAGAACAGGGAATCAGCGATCATAAAGCGGTTACAGCATAGGTGATTACAGCCGTAAATGGAAATATTAAAAAAAGGTAGGAAGATTTTTCTCTTTAGCAAAAGTGAGAAAAGGCTGATTTCAGAGTACTTGAAGGCTCAAAACAAAAGTTTCCTCTCAAGTACAGATAGTGTTGAGGATCAGTGGATGAAGTTCAATAACCATCGTACAATATGCATTAGATGAGTATGTGCAAGCAAGATCGTAAGAGATGGAAAATATTCACTATGGTACAACAGCCGAGTTAGAAGACTGCTACGGAAGCAAAGGGAACTTAACAGCAAACATAAAATATCCAAAGCCTTGCAGTCAAACAAAAATTACGCGAAGCGAAATGTAGTGTGAGGAGGCTATGCTATGCGAGAGGCATTCAACGAAATCGAAAGTAAAGTTCTATGTACTGACATGATAGAAAATCCTACAAAATTTTGGTCTTATGTCAGAGTGGTAGGTGGATCAAAACAAAATGTCCAGACACTCTGTGACCAAAATGGTACTGAAACAGAGGATGACAGACTAAAGGCCGAAATACTAAATGTCTTTTTCCAAAGTTGTTTCACAGAGGAAGACTGCACTGTAGTTCCTTCTCTAGATTGTCCACAGATGACAAAATGGTAGATATCGAAATAGATGACAGAGGGATAGAAAAACAATTAAAGTTGCTCAAAAGAGGAAAGGCCGCTGGACCTGATGGGATACCAGTTCGATTTTACACAGATTACACGAAGGAACTTGTCCCCCTTCTTGCAGCGGTGTACCGTAGGTCTCTAGAAGAGCGTAGAGTTCCAAAGAATTGGAAAAGGGCACAGGTCATCCCCGTTTTCAAGAAGGGACATCGAACAGATGTGCAGAACTATAGACCTATATCTCTAACGTCGATCAGTTGTAGAATTTTGGTACACATATCATGTTCGAGTATAGTGACTTTCCTGGACATTAGAAATCTACTCTGTAGGAATCAGCATGGGTTCCGGAAAAGAGATTATGTGAAACACAGCTCGCGGTATTCGTCCACGAGAGGGCCATGGACACGGGTTCTCAGGTAGATGCTGTGTTTCTTCATTTTCGCAAGGCGTTTCATGCAGTTCCCCACAGTCGTCTAATGAACAAAGTAAGAGCATATGGACTATCAGACTAATCGTGTGATTGGATTGAAGAGTTCCTAGATAACAGAACGCAGCATGTCATTCTCAAAGGAGAGAAGTCTTCCGAAGTAAGAGTGATTTCAGGTGTGTCGCAGGGGAGTGTCGCAGGACCGTTGCTATTCACAATATATATAAATGACCTTGTGGATAGCATCGGAAGCTCACTGAGGCTTTTTGTGGATGATGCTGTAGTGTATCGAGAGGTTGTAACAATGGAAAATTCTACTGAAATGCCGGAGGATCTGCAACGAATTGACGCATGGTGCAGGGAATCGCAATTGAATCACGATGTAGGCAAGTGTAATGTGCTGAGAATACATAGAAAGAAAGATCCTTTATCATTTAGCTACAGTATAGCAGGTCAGCAACTGGGTATGCATTAGGAGTGATTTAAAATGGAAAGACCATATAAAATTAATCTTCGGTAAAGCAAATGCCAGACTCAGATTCATTGGAAGAATCCTAAGGAAATGCAGTCTGAAAACAAAGGAAGTTGGTTACAGAACACTTGTTTGCCCACTGCTTGAATACTGCTCACCGGTGTGTGATCCATACCAGATAGGGTTGATTGAAGAGATAGACAAGATTCAATGGAGAGCAACGCGCTTCGTTACAGGATCATTTAGTAATCACGAAAGCATTACGAAGATGATAGATAAACTCCAGTGGAAGACTCTGCAAGAGAGACGCTCAGTAGCTCGTTACGGGATTTTGTTGAAGTTTCGAGAACATACCTTCACCAAAGAGTCAAGCAGTATATTGCTTCCTCCTATGTATATCTCGTGAAGAGACCATGAGGATAAAATCAGAGAGAATAGAGCCCACACGGAGGCATAACGACTATCTTTCTTTCCACGAACAATATGAGACTGGAATAGAAGGGAGAACCGATAGAGTTTCTCAAGGTACCCTCCGCCACACACCGTCAGGTGGCTTGCGGAGTATGGATGTAGATGTAGATGTAGAACATGTATCCACAGAGTCGTGGATGGTGTGATAGCAGAGGTGCAACAGCAGAGGCAATGGCAGCAGCTGCAGCAGCGGCAGCATTATAAGTATATGTTCCATCTTTGTAGTACTGGTGTGCCAACGGGTCTGTAGGTGATTTTGAGGGATCAAAATCGATAACTGTAACTTTTTTTTCACAAAGAATTTCTTTCTGAATGTATATATCTTATTGTTTCAACATATATCCAGCGGGTAAAAGAAAAGACCAGAAGGCAACAGCAGTAGCAGCAAAAGTAGCAGAGGTGCAATACCAGCAGCATCAGCAACAACAGTGGCT
The DNA here is from genome assembly GCF_023897955.1 of Schistocerca gregaria. Lineage (NCBI taxonomy): Eukaryota > Metazoa > Arthropoda > Insecta > Orthoptera > Acrididae > Schistocerca > Schistocerca gregaria. The sequence goes on along the minus strand of NC_064931.1, from coordinate 504,432,329 downwards.
GCACCTTTACCAGCAGCAACAGTATTGGCTGCAGTTACACCAGCAGGAACAGCAACAGCACTGGCAGCAACTGCAGGAGCAACAGCTGTACAATCATAAGTGGTATACATATTTTTCATCATATATGTCATATGTTGTGACCAACAAGTCTAAGGTTGTTGTAGATGATTTTGAGGGAGCAAAACTTTAAATGTTATTTTTTCACTAAGATTTTCGTATTGTTGCAGTATATGTCGTGTATATGTAATTAAATTTATTTACCACCTCAAGTGGCTACTCCCGGTTGCAGCATCAGACCAAGGTGTCTCAGAGGGATTTGCTGAGCGGTCTAAGGCACTGCAGTCATGGACTGTGAGGAGGTTTGAGTTCTTCCTAGGGCATTTCACACACTTTTTGTTTGTCTCAGAATACTGTTCTTCTATTGGCTCAGCGTTCCAGAATACTGTGTTCCTGTTGGCTGACACTGAATCAGTGGAGGTATGTAAACCCTGCCGCCTCCATTTCCAGTCTCACTCACTGAGTGGCAGTTAGAGGTTGAACATCTGTTCCTCTTACTCGCGCACTGTCAGCCATAGGATCCCACTTGCACTGGTGACAAATCAGGAGAACCCCCGGATTTGCTTTTATTAAAGGTCTGCAGTAAGCGATTACGAAGAGCAGGATAATTTGTTTAGCGACGCCTGACAGCAGAATTGTCGTGTTTCTTTTCGTTTTGTGGGATGTCGAGCTCCAGTGGTGCCTTGGGGTCGAAGCGATCTACAGCTGTTGACAGAAGGCGCGTCTTGTTGTTGCCGCGGGCCGCGTCGTCGGCCGTTTCGAGTGCCCCAGCTGCCGCAGAGCCAGTCTCTGCTCCCCATAAGGTTAGGGAAATTGTGAGCCAGGACCTGGAAGCCGGCCGCAGAACCAAGGAGAGGGTTTCCGTCGCCGCCGTACAGCCCTCCGCGTCCATCAGCGCAGTAGGGCCAGCAATGCAGTCAAGCAACCTAACAGTGACACCAATGGCTGTAACTGTCACCCCCTCGGCAGCAGCCCCCTTTTCCGCCCCGGACATGGCGAGAAAAACACCTAATGTTATAACACACAAAACGCCAACATCGACATACATAGTCAGTACTTGCGATCCCGCACCTCCTCGCATTGTCCTAAGTCGGCTCCTGCTTGCCAACGCCACCAACGACCTACCAGACTACATTGCATCCCTGAGTAAAAGCAAGTAGACGACCCGTCTGCCGATCGAAATCCTCTGCAAACCCACTGCCTCGACTCAACCCTGTACCCAATCCAAATACCTTAAGCCCCCCCCCCCCCCCCACACATGTTCACCTCATCCAAACAGCGGAATGTAAATGAGGACCACAAGGACTAGCACCCTAAGAGCAAGAAACGTACCACCACCACTACCACAACCACTCCCTCACCCTCTGAGCAGCCTGCGTCCCCAACAGCACCTATTGTCGCTCTGGGAGGGAAAAAGGAAACCATCACTCTGGAAGGGAACCACGTAACTGGGCAGGATTTGGATGGTTCCGTGTTGACGAAGAAAACCTTTCGCCAGCTGAGGCTTCCTACACCCCGGAGACTGGAACCCACCCTGAACAGGTTTCAGGTGGTGGCTGGTGAGCCAGAGACAACACAAAACATCAAGACAGAAACACAAACACAGAAACAAGTCACCCACCAACTCCCTCCGATTGTCACAGAGTTTCCTCGGAATTACGATGAACTCTTCGAGCTGTTAAAATCGGAAATCAGGGGAGACAGTTTTAAGGTAAAACCTGCCAGTGGCGGTGACAAAATAAATTTAACACTTCACACATTGGAACACTACAACACAGTCAAAACACTTCTCACAAACTAAAACATACCCCCCTACACGTTCCCTACAACAAAAACACGCAACAAAAATATTGTAATCAGAGATCTCCGAAGACGACTGTCCCCCCAGGCAATCAAAACAGACTTGACTGCATAGGGGTACGTCGTCACAGCTGTCCAGCAGATGGGCAAAGTTGAAAGTAAGTGTTCCCTATACCAGGTCACACTTCCTGATATCCCTCAAAACAAAAGGGAGATAAAAATGGTCCTGGCTGTGCCTGTCACCACCAAGCTACTGTGCCACAAAAACAAGACGGTGCAGTGCTTCAGGTGCCAAGGCCTAAACCATATCGCTGCACACTGCATCATGGCGATAAGATGCAGGAAGTACGCCAAAGCCCATGGCACGAGGTCCTGCGCACTAAATCCGCACATAAGGTGCGCGCTGTGTGGCAAAAACCACACAGTGGGTTACCAAGGTTGCGAGGTCCACAAAAGACACTCACAGCAGGCAAAAGGCGCAAAGGCGGGCCCCACACTCGCAAACAAGACACCACCACCCAAACCAGTCACACAAAGAAACAAAACCCATCAACACACACTGACAAGGCTTGGGTAAAACCAAGACCAAACACACCGAGGGCAACATACGGAGAAGTGGTTTCTCCTACGAGAAGCCATGAAAACGTAGCCCTATCACCACAACACCAAACACAGTCACAAGAACAACGCCGGGAAACACACAACTACAACGACCAGGTCCACCAATACAGAGGAAGCCCTAGGGAACCTCACACTCAGTCCACCCTCTCAGATCAGGTGTTAGGCAATATGGTCCAGACCATGACCCTCGTCACAGAAATGATGAATGAATTCAGGGAGGCCCAGAAGTAGAACACGCAGATCCTCATTGCCCTTCAGGCACCAGTCCAGCAGTCGCTTTCCCATCGCGACTTCTTCAGTAGTTTCAAAATCCCATCATGGACAGACGACTACACATCCAAGGCCTGACAATATTTGTCTTTAATGCAGACAGCATTGTTAATCAAGAGGTCAAGTTCAGAGAACTCGTGAAGGAGTTCTCAATCGACATATGCATGTTGGGGGGAAACCCACCTAAAACTGGGAATAAAAGCGACAGTCCCCAACAATGTTAACTACCGTAATGACAGGCCAACCCAAGATGGAGGAGTGGCCATTCATATAAAAAGAGGGATCCCCTACCACCAGGTACTCTTACCAGCTACCAATAAAATCGAAGCAATGGCTGGGGAAGTAACTACTGCTACCGGACCACTAACTATTGTTGCAATCTACCGACCCCCTCAAGACGAAATAGATGAGGGAGACATAGCTGCTCTAGGGCAAATTGAAGGCAAATTTACACTACTGGCCATTAAAAATGCTACACCAAGAAGAAATGCAGATGATAAACGGATATTCATTGGACAAATATATTATACTAGAACTGATATGTGATTACATTTTCACGCAATTTTGGTGCATAGATCCTGAGAAATCAGTACCCAGAGCAACCACCTCTGGCTGTAATAACGGCATTGATACGCTTGGGCATTGAGTCAAACAGAGCTTGCATGGCATGTACAGGTACAGCAACCCATGCAGCTTCAACACGATACCACAGTTTATCAAGAGTAGTGACTGGCGTATTGTGATGAGCCAGTTGCTCGGCCACCATTGACCAGACGTTTTCAATTGGTGAGAGATCTGGAGAATGTGCTGGCCAGGGCAGCAGTCGAACATTTTCTGTATCCAGAAAGGCCCGTACAGGACCTGCAACGTGCGGTCGTGCATTATCCTGCTGAAATGTAGGGTTTCACAGGGACTGAATAAAGAGTAGAGCCACGGATCATAACACATCTGAAATGTAACGTCCACTGTTCAAAGTACCGTTAATGGGAACAAGAGGTGACCGAGATGTGTAACCAATGGCACCCCATACCATCACGCCAGTATGGCGATGACGAATACACACTTCCAATGTGCATTCGCCATGATGTCGCCAAACACACAGAACCTGGATTCATCCAAAACAATGACGTTTTGCCATTCGTGCACCCAGTTTCGTCGCTGAGTACACCATCACAGGCCCTCCTGTCTGCGATGCAGCATCAAGGGTAACCGCAGACATGGTCTCCAAGCTGATAGTCCATGCTGCTGCAAACGTCGTCGAACTGTTCGTGCAGATGGTTGCTGTATTGCAAACATCCCCATCAGTTGACTCAGGGATCAAGACGTGGCTGCACGATCCGTTACAGCCACGCGGATAAGATGACTGTCATCTCGACTGCTAGTGATACGAGGCCGTTGGGATCCAGCACGGTGTTCCGTATTACCCTCCTGATCCCACCGATTCCATATTCTGCTAACAGTCATTGGGTCTCGACCAACGTGAGCAGCAATGTCACGGTACGATAAACCACAATCGCGATAGGCTACAATCCGACCTTTATCAAAGTCGGAATCGTGATTTCTCCTCCTTACACGAGGCATCACAACAACGTTTCACCAAGCAACGCCAGTCAACTGCTGTTTGTGTATGAGAAATCGGTTGGAGACTTTCTTCATGTCAACACATTGTAGGTGTCGCCACCGTGTTAGACATAGCCCTCACTAGGAGGATCGAGAGTTTATGGTCCCAAGGACAGTCAACAGAATGTCCTCCGACCACAACCCAGTGATTCTAGAGACCAATGTGGGAGAATGGGTAGCACTCCCACGGTACCAGACGTCTTACAAACGTACAGACTGGGAGTGATACCGCCTCTGATATCGCTTGTGATCCGCCACATACTGCTGAAACAGTAGAACAAGCGCTACACGATCTAACAGGATCCTCCTTGCAAGCAGCGGAAGAGGCCACACCCCGTGCAAAGGGACGGGCCGCCCCCGCAAATACAGCTCCTGGAACATTTGCTAGCTCAAATTCGACATAAGAACAGAGTGGCAAAAGAGTGGAAGATCACCAGAAGTCAGGCCAAATGGAGGCTGCTCAATCATCTACAGAGAGAGCTGAAGGTCGTGCTCAATGAGCAAAGAAACCAGCAATGGCAAAACTGCCTCACAGCTCTCAAAGTAGACGATCACACACTATGGGAAGCAACCAAGCAATTCACAAAAAGACGCGCTAGGATGCCACCACTGCACGGCGAGTGGGGTCTGGCCTACAGCCATGGTGAAAAAGCCAACGCCCTCGCCGACTCCTTCGAGAGGCATTTAACATTCTGCATGGAGTCTGTTTGTTCTAAGTCGTGTCTCCCTACCACTTTCGCGCAACGATGCTCTGAGCGTGTTTTTTAGGGAATTGACTAGTTTGAACCTGGGACCTGTTGCTGGTAAGGAGACGCCAGACCACACGACATGTAGAGTTCAGAAGAGTTGAGTGAGACTAGCGATGATATAATCAAATACTTAATGATTTCAGTGTCAGCTCGACTGCACTCCCTGTAAAAGAATCTTAATACTAACTAAATTTAGTGGAAGGGGTTCAAGGCTTTCCTAGTTTTAGTTAGCTGGTAAAATAACGTCGAAAAAGCAGTTAAGTTTACCATTGGAAATTTTATTCTACTCACAAAACATTTTTTATAAATTGCACTATTGACAAAAGGAAATGTTATAATACAGTATGATAAAAACCAACTGCGTTCAACAAAAATGTGAAAGAATATTTCCTGAATGGGTTTCCAAGTTCTACAATGGATCGAAGAATGACCTATGTCATATCACATCTATAATCTAGATTTAAGTTAAGTTTGATAAAAGAGAAAACAATCAAAATGGTCTACAGTGACCCTCAATTATCTTTAATTAAATATCTAATTTGTTGTAAAATACAGTGGCTTCTCAATAATTATATAGCAGAAAAATCATCGCATTTCAGATTTATACTTCACGTAGCAAATGTGAATACCATGAGCTTTAATTGACGATCGGCACTAGTATTACGCAAAATGGAGGTGTAACAGATGAGACTTCTGCAGTTCTGAGTGAAGCCTTATGCACTCAAAAATGCGGCATCGCGTGCGTTCATTACCTTGTCAGTCTTTAGTCAGCGTCAGGGGGCGGCGGGCGGCGCAGTTCCACGCACGTCGCCTTCTCAGAAGCAACTCATTCTTAACTTCTCCTTACTACAATTTACCGAAGTTGGTGTAAAAAAAGCTATCTGGCTGTGTTTTCAACTAACTAATCAGGGTCTCAGTGTTAACCTTAAGCTCTGCCTACAAAATTCTGTCTATCCAATTAGACACATTATACTTTTCGTTGTGGGGCAATGTTTTTTATGTTTGCAATGTAACAGAGACGCGAAAAATTCTCATGATAAAACTTGCTGCTGGTGTGGCCCTTTTAGTGTTATCGTAAGATCTATACTGTTCTTCTGGAGGGCTCTATTTCTTAACATGGGCTGGGGGGTGGTTTTGGCGGTCAGCCGGCGATGTGGGTGTCCGTCCCTTATCGTAGGGCCTACTAGCCTACACGATTCTGCTCTCGGCTTCTGTTCTAGTTTCTCCCCTCAGAACTGCGTCTGCTTCACAGTGGGAAGGTATGACATGCATTTAGGCGTTCTTGTGTTAGTCTGTGGTATTCCGTTTGCTCACTCATTGATGGTATTACTTTGGTTAATTTAATGTCAGGATTTATTTGGAACTATGTGATTTACTGTTGGATTTGCTTATCATGTCAGGATTTTCATGGAAGGTGTTGGATTTGCCTGACAGCTTACATATCACCGCCCTTCAAACTTAATTTTTGCACTGAAGTTAGGCAATGATTGAATTATTGTCTAAGTCAGTCAAAAATTATTCCTTTATCTAAATTTTGTTGCCTACTGTTCAGCCACGTTATTCTGGTTCTATGCTAGTTTGTATTACTAATTTATATTTTTATATTGTTCCACATTATTCTCAAAAATATGTTTATGTTGACAAGAGATTATGCCATTATCATTATTAATTTTTAATTATTTTCTTTCCTTATTTAAGTGCGAAGTTTGTTATCGAAAGTGAGGAGTCTTTCACATCGATTTTCTTAGAAATATTTTTTTTATAAATGTAGTAATTAAGTAAAATCTATTTCTTACACATTTTCTAAATATCATGTACAAGTAAAATGGTTTTGTTTCTAGACACTCATTTCAACATTGTTACACTAACAAATAAGAATTATTTCCAAGAATTGCTTTGACAAAGAAATATACATACACAAGTATTGAGATATTATCCTAACAAATGGTACAAATGTTAAAAAAAAGGGAAAACATCCAAAAAGATAATTTTTTATTCTTTGTTTTTATACGGAGAAAATAAGTAAAATTTAGTTATTCTTTTATTTTTATGAGGAGAAAATAAGTGACCTATAGTTTTAGTGTTTATTATGCCTTACTTTTGTTTTTTATATACTGACAATTTCAGAACTAATGACTTATTTTTATCGATAGCCTATTTTTTACATAAGTCCATAGTCAATGACTGTTATTGTGTAGTTTATTAGCTGTCTGGTGTGCTTAACTTATTTAGTGTTTCACACATTTCTTTTGCACAATTCCTGCATCACATAATTTGATTTCACACATTCACACAATCCTATGAATGTACAAGCATGAGGTTGGCGAATGTTTTTGCACGAAGGTGATGGACTTGAGCGAGATGAATGTGGGCAAGTATTTGATGTACAGCTACGTTCGTCGTTCCTTGTTGGCTTTGCAATGGTGTGTTGCTGTTGTGGAGGTCCAATAGTGGAATGGCGCTGTGAGTGCAGAATATCATGGTTTACTGGCTTTGTATGCGTGAAAGTCATCGTTATGTGTCGCTGAAAGCGGTCGTTTTTCGTTGTAATACTTCGCAGACGACTAGTTTACAATAGGATAGGGATTTGGGAAGGTATCTCATCTGTTCTTCACCCATCTTATTTCTTGGTCTCAATTTTGCGAATCTTCAACTTCTGTTCTTCCTGCTTTTTCTCTGTTTCTTACTTGATTCTTGGTTCTTCTCTGGGCAGGATATGGGAATATTTATTGATAGTCGCTTTGAAGTTATCCTCTTAGCAACAGTTTGATAAATTGTTTGGACATGTCAGTTCTACTTTGTGGAAGTTTTCTTCAGTTTCATGCATCAGCGTGCTGTTTAATAGCAGTAGTGTGACTTTTACACATATTTTTTGCCAGTGGTGGCTTCCCCAAGCGGTCTTCTCGCCAGGCCGTTTTTTTGCTCATTCCGCTGAGTCAGGGCGTCCCGGGACCCTCCTGGCCTTCCATGTGTCTCTTCAGGTATGCGCTTAGCAGCAGATTTACTGCCCACTTCGGATACAAGAGCTCTCTGTTGGTCTCACTGTCCTTTCCCTTCTCTCGATGCTTCTGCCTTGTAGGAATCATGTCTTGCTAATTACGTCCTTTCTTTCTTGATACTTCTCACATTTCAACTTGTGGGTCGTTGCATCTGTTTTTTTTGCTGGAGTTTTTTACAATGGTTGTACTTATAATCATCTAATACACTCCTGGAAATGGAAAAAAGAACACATTGACACCTGTGTGTCAGACCCACCATACTTGCTCCGGACACTGCGAGAGGGCTGTACAAGCAATGATCACACTCACAGCACAGCGGACACACCAGGAACCGCGGTGTTGGCCGTCGAATGGCGCTAGCTGCACAGCATTTGTGCACCGCCGCCGTCAGTGTCAGCCAGTTTGCCGTGGCATACGGAGCTCCGTTGCAGTCTTTAACACTGGTAGCATGCCGCGACAGCGTGGACGTGAACCGTATGTGCATTTGACGGACTTTGAGCGAGGGTGTATAGTGGGCATGCGGGAGGCCGGGTGGACGTACCGCCGAATTGCTCAACACGTGGGGCGTGTGGTCTCCACAGTACATCGATGTTGACGCCAGTGGTCGGCGGAAGGTGCACGTGCCCGTCGCCCTGGGACCGGACCGCAGCGACGCACGGATGCACGCCAAGACCGTAGGATCCTACGCAGTGCCGTAGGGGACCGCACCGCCACTTCCCAGCAAATTAGGGACACTGTTGCTCCTGGGGTATCGGCGAGGACCATTCGCAACCGTCTCCATGAAGCTGGCCTACGGTCCCGCACACCATTAGGCCGTCTTCCACTCACGCCCCAACATCGTGCAGCCCGCCTCCAGTGGTGTCGCGACAGACGTGAATGGAGGGACGAATGGAGCCTTATCGTCTTCAGCGATGAGAGTCGCTTCTGCCTTGGTGCCAGTGATGGTCGTATGCGTGTTTGGCGCCGTGCAGGTGAGCGCCACAATCAGGACTGCATACGACCGAGGCACACAGGGCCAACACCCTGCATCATGGTGTGGGGAGCGATCTCCTACGCTGGCCGTACACCTCTGGTGATCGTCGAGGGGACACTGAATAGCGCACGGTACATCCAAACCGTCATCGAACCCATCGTTCTACCATTCCTATTCCGGCAAGGGAACTTGCTGTTCCAAGAGGACAATGCACGTCCGCATGTATCCCGTGCCACCCAACGTGCTCTAGAAGGTGTAAGTCAACTACCCTGGCAAGCAAGATCTCCGGATCTGTCCCCCATTGAGCATGTTTGGGACTGGATGAAGCGTCGTCTCACGCGGTCTGCACGTCCAGCACGAACGCTGGTCCAACTGAGGCGCCAGGTGGAAATGGCATGGCAAGCCGTTCCATAGGACTACATCCAGCATCTCTACGATCGTCTTCATGGGAGAATAGCAGCCTGCATTGCTGCCAAAGGTGGATATACACTGTACTAGTTGCGACATTGTGCATGCTCTGTTGCCTGTGTCTATGTGCCTGTGGTTCTGTCAGTGTGATCATGTGATGTATCTGACCCCAGGAATGTGTCAATAAAGTTTCCCCTTCCTGGGACAATGAATTCACGGTGTTCTTATTTCAATTTGCAGGAGTGTATATGTCTACTACCTTCATTGTTTTACGCCTTTTCAAAAAGCTTTACAAACTTGGGTGCCCTTTCCATGTTAAAATTCTAAGATATTTTGAGTCTTAACTTCTACAAGAATCGTCAAATTCGTTTTTTATTTTTGTGTAGTGTCGTGGTGTACAGCATTTTAGTATTTCGTGCTGTTAGACTATCTACGCTTTATCCCTTCACCTTAATCTATGTGGTGTTATTTTTGTTTTTGTTTTTATTGTAACTACTTCCTTTTCCCCACCTTCCTCTCTCTTCATTCTTCTTTCTCCTGACGATCTTATCTGCAACATAAACTTGAATTATTGTGCTAATTATTTACTTGAACTTCTTGAAATTTTTCGTCAATTTCTTTATGGACTTCTAACCTGAGTTGAGGCGATTCCTCCTCTTGTGCATACCATTCTAATTCTTCATCCTCTTTATCTCGCACCATTCTTAATTGTTTGTTTATAACTGGTATTTCTTCTAACTTTAGCTTTTGCTCAAAGAAAAGTGTGGCATTCCCAAATGTTACGCTAGCTTTCCCCGTATCTATCATCACTCGTCACTCATTTAAAAAATCTGCACCTATAACGAAATCTACAGTTAGTTTAGGTATAATCACGAAGTTGGCTTGGATCTTTTGACCTTGGCACGAAGGAGTTAACGTTGTTTGTCTCGTAACTTCCGCAGCATTGTTTCTAATAGGGCCTCTTACTTTAATCTTACATGTTTTCAGAACTGACAATACCTCATTGGCATTGCACTGCATGAATAAGTTTTCTGAGACCACGGTCAAATCACTTCCACTATCAATTACAATATTGACTGGGATATGCTTTAGCATGGCCTTCACAACTGGTTGAATTTGAAAGGGTTGGTTCTGTTTTCTTCTTCTTGCATCAACGAATCCTCTACTGAATCATACATGAGTCTTTTCAGGAATTTCCCTTGTGAATTCGAACTTTCTGTAGGATAAGCTACGACTGCTACTTCTCTCTCTTTTATTTCCTCTTCTCTATTTCTTCCTTCATTTACGCTTTCTTCAACATCCTCTACTTTTTCCTCATCTTCGTCTACCTTCTCCTTCTTCGTCGCTACTTCCACATAATCGCATCTAAAAGCTCTAATTATCGCTTCACAACTTCCTTCATTATATACGTTGGGTTGTGTGCCCACTAGTAACTTATTTTCAACTTCTGTCAACTGCGCATTATCCTCATTGAATTTCCCTGGTTTCCGTCTCAAATAGCTCTGCAATACTCATTACTTCGTCCTTTCCTCCTACAGTCGTTGTGCATGCCTCTGGTAATTCTTCTTCCTCATCAGTATTCTCCCAATTAATTTCATCCCAACACGATATTGTTATTTTCCTGTCTTCGTTTTCATCTGGTCCCTGCGGTTTTGTTTCTTCCTTCTTCTCTTCTCGTGATAAGATTTTTACTTCTCTGTTCAAGGTGCTGCAATTATCCTGGATCGGTGCGTCATTCTCTTTGGCATGGGCGCTTAGCTGTCAATTCGAACATTTTTCGGGGTTTCATGGTCTTACCTCCACCTCTTCTATCTGTATTCTCTTTTCTTGCTCCGCTTGTTGATATTGGTTTCTTTGATGATAATTTGTCGGTCTATTGGTTCTCCAATACCCGTTCTGGTTGTCATTGTTCCCTCTGTAATAGTTGTTTCCATTCCTGGGTGAATTATAGTTATTGCTGGATTCTCTTCTAAATCCATAACCGTTCCTTTGTTGAAATCTGTTGTCGTTTCTTGGTGCGAAGTTATCACGTGGTTCATAATTATTGTTTCTTCGTACTGTGTCTTGTGGATTCCACTGCTTTTTGCTTTCGTTTTCACGTGCCCTTCGTCTTTTTCTTGCGTCATCTTCCGAAAATATGAACTCTAGTTCCCTTAGAATACCTTTAAATGCTTCAACGTCATTGCCTCCGCGAGGTACTAATGATTGCTGGTATTTCAATGGTAACTTCATCGCACATAATTTAATCAACTCTCCGTCACTGTATGGTACATCTAAGCATTGATTTTTCTTTGCCATTACTTCGAAAAATTTCACGGGACTCTTCTCTCCAGAACTGTCAAAATATGGGTTCTGTAATAATTCGTACTTCACTCTGTTATGTGCTTCGCTGGACCAATATCGTGAGAGAAACTTCTCTCTGAAATCTTCGCACGATCGGCATATCGCTGCAACATTCTGCATGGTTTCTGCGACTGTTCCTGACATGTGTGCACATATAAAGTCTAATTTGTGTGCTAGCGTCCAGTGCTCTGGTAATCCTACTCGGAATTGATCAATGATGTAATGAGTTTCCTTCTCGAAAGTGTTGAAATTTTGTGACTGTGAGGAAATGATCGATGTCGTACTTCGTCATACTTCCATATAGATTCTTCGCCACTTTTGTTTCTGATCATTCCTCCCGTCGTTCTTTCCGGTTGTGGTAGATCCATTGGATATTGTCCACTATAACTTTCGCCTGTCCTTGCTTGATATCGTTGGAGTGGTACGCAATAATCTTCTTCCATCGGTTGTGAACGTGTAGCTGAATGCATTGCACTGTACTCTTCGCGACCTGGCTTTCCATTGCCACGTATTGGTTGGGTATCTAGTCTGGCTAACCTTGCTGCTTCATTGCACGATCCAAACTGTCTTGAAACATACATTTGTTGTTCCGCATGTGTTTGTGATGACGTTTGTTCATCAAGAATTTCGAAACGTGTTTGTTGCTGTGCAGGCTTTCTGATTTCACGTATGTTACTTTCCGCCTGTGATTGGAATCGAAAGTGCATGATATCTTCGTTAATTGCTTGTTTTTCCAGTACTGTTACAGATACGGATGTGGTTGCAGACTCAGTGTTTGTTCCTACTTGTTCACTACGCTCTTCAATGGTTTGCAACATCTCTGCTCGCAATTTCTGAAATTGTTGGTTCGTTTGCGCTTCTATTTTGACTATGCGGTTATCATATCTTTTCAGCGCTGCCTTTGTGATACGTTTCTGTAACACACTGTTTTAAACAATTTCACGCACTGTACCTGCTGCTTGTCTAGTACTTACGTTTACCTGTTTCTCTAGTTTCTTGACTTCTCCCTGGGTGTTGTTACGTAATGTTTTGATCTTGTCCTGAATGTCATTACCAATGTTTGTATGTCCGCTTGTACCTTGTCCATGTCTGTTCTCAATTGATTGTGACCTGTTATGAAGTTTCCTGTCACTTCTCGTGATTCTTTTGCCTTGTCTGCAATATGACTTAGGTGTAACTGAATTTTTTTGTTTTGTTCTTTAATCTCACGCATTTGTCTCGTCGTTTATGCAATTTGTTTCGCCGTTTCTGCATTCTGAATTTTAATTTGATTCGCAATTTCATTATTTTGTCTTGTCATGGTTTCCGTCATTTGTTGTAATAATTCTGCCAGATTGGTGGGTCCTATTGCGTTTTCTTCCGACGTCCTACACTATGTGTTTTCGCCCAAGTGTTGGTTTGCAACTGATAGCATTGAACTGTGCGGTGACACGTTTCTGCTCGCATTCCTTGTACTCTGTGGTGAGGGAGCTCTGATTACTTGTACTATGGGTTCTACGTATTCAAGACCCAAGTTAGAATCCTCATCGACTCTCTCCCTACTTTCCTGCTCCTCTGTCGTATGCTGACCTACGTTTTGTATGCCTTGGCATACATTATCTTTGTTATGGTGCGTTATCTATCCTATTTCTCGTGATACTGCATCGACTGTTGTACTGTCCTCTATTCTCTGTCCGTCTTCATGCTGGGTCTCTACCTCAATTCGGTCATTGCTAATCTTTCTGATTCCCTTATTTTCTGTTTTAAAAGCAATTCACGCACCCTACTTCGCGTCAACGTGCGCTCATATGATCTCATGCATTACATAAACTTTTTGTTCGCACGACCTGACACTTATTATACCCAAGACTGACAATCCATTCACTTACTTGTTGGGTCAGAACCAACTTGTCAACGATGTATCCACCACCTGTGTGCTTGCATGGGAGAGAAAACTTAATTCTAACAATATTAAAATTCATGACTTAATTATGCTATTGTCTCTGCTAGAATGTCTCACTTTTTATTGAACACTTTCTTACTATCTATCTCTGCTGCTACTGTTTTCAACTACTTATGCCTTAAAAAAAAAAAAAAAAAAAAAAAAAAAAAAAAAAAAAAAAACCCTAAAAATTGCAGCTTTTAGTGTTATCGTTACTGTTCTTCTGGAGGGCTCTATCTCTTAACATGGGCTGGGGGGGTGGTTTTGGCGGTCAGCCGGCGATGTGGGTGTCCGTCCCTTATCGTAGGGCCTACTAGCCTACACGATTCTACTCTCGGCTTCTGTTCTAGTTTCTCCCCTCGGAACTGCGCCTGCTTCACGGATGGAAGGTATGACATGCATTTAGGCGCTCTGGTGTTAGTCTGTGGTATTCCATTTGCTCACTCGCTGATGGTATTACTTTGGTTAATTTAATGTCCAGATTTATTTGGAACTATGTGGCATACTGTAGGATTTGCTTATCATGTCAGGGTTTTCATGGAAGGTGTTGGATTTGCATGACAGCTTACAAGCAGTTTCAAGTGGCAGAACCCCAGGATGAAGAACATAGTCCGTCGTCAACTGGTCGTCTTCGTCAATGCTGAGGAGGACCCAGAGGACGAACCCACACTTTTCACCCCCAAGGACGTGGCAAAAGTAATTAGGTCCCTCCCCATAAAAAAGTCGGCAGGACACGACATTGTCACCAATCAGTTAATTAAAAACCTCCCATCCTTGGCGATTGCACATCTCGCGAACGTCTTCAATGAGTGGTCACGATACACAAACCAGGTAAAGACCCTCTATTCCTGCAGCACTACAGGCTGATTAACCTCTTGCCAACTCTCTGCAAGATCTATGAGCGCATCCTGTTAAAGCCCATAAAGCAACATATTACCAGAGGGCAACTTCTGCTAGATTTCCAATTCAGATTCCGGCAGAACCACTCTGCCCCACAACAGATCATGAGAGTGGTGAAGCAGCCACAGAGGGCTTCAACCACAGAGGCTACTGCGGGACAGTGCCACTAGACGTAGCCAAAGCCTTTGACTCAGTATGGCATAGAGGGTTACTTTACAAGCTACACTCACAAGGGTTCCCTGGAAGCATAGTTAAGCAGATCAAAAGCTATCTCACGAATAGGACTTTCTCTGTCAAAGTAGAAACCGCCACCTCCACCAAACAGCATATTCGTGCTGGGGTGCCACAGGGATCAGTCCTGGAGTCTGTTTTTATACAGTCTGTACACTGCGGACACACCAACGGCTCCCCTGGTGCACACAGCACAGTATGCAGATGACACAGCCTTCTACACACAAAATGCGAACAAGGACCTGGTCATCCATAGGCTACAAAGGGTTCTAGATGGCACAGAAACTTGGGCCCGTTGCTGGCACATTACCATCAATCCTGAAAAGACACAGGCTATGCTGATCCCTTGGAGGCTTGGAAGGCATGGACCTCCTCAACGCCCCCCCCCCCCCCCGCACCCCCCTCTACCTTCACCCAAACTGAACCCAATTCTCCTGGTGCAGAACCGCCAAGTACCTTGGCATAACCTTGACTCTCGTCTTATGTGGAAACCCCAGATGACACAGAAACTTGGGCCCATCGCTGGCACATTACCATCAATTCTGAAAAGACACAGGCTATGCTGAACGCCTGGAGGCTTGGAAGGTGTGGACCTCCTCAATGCCCTCTCCCCTTTCACCCAAACTGAACCCAACTCCCCTGGTGCAGAACCGCCTAGTACCTTAGCATAACCTTGGTTCTCGTCTTATGTGGAAACCCCAGATAGACGAGGTCCACAGGAAGGTCCGTGCCAGAATGTCTATCCTATACCCAATCCTAAACTCAACCACTTCCCTTCCAGAAACTGCAGAACTACACCTTCAGGAGGGCACTGGGTCTACCCCTCGGATTCCCTATTGACGATCTGCACGCCACAGCTGAAATCCCACTTCTAAAGAGCGTTTCCAAGATCTGGTAAGGGCCTTCTATGAAGGCTCTTCCAGGTCAGAAAACGTCCTCATCCACTCCTTAGGTCGGTATGCCATGTCCCGGGACAAGCACAAATGCCCAATGACGATCTTCGACGACTAAGTTGAAGAGAAAATCCCTATATCCAATTCTTGATCCTTCTCCCTTCCCCATAATATCAATCATCTCGCCAACCCTCGGCAAGTACCAGACACAAACAGAACAATCATCACATCACGCAGACAACCAAAAATCACAGAAATAAACGCACACATAAGTGCAAAGTGGAGTAAAAGCCATAAGGCTACAAACTCCCCCACACACTTCCCCAAAGAGGGGAGAGTATTAGATGAGAGTGACTGAGGATTCCCAGTCTCATTCTGCCTTCATCTTCATCGCCGTTGCGTAAGGTCGATTTCCTTGTTCTCACTCGTGTGCGTTAATCGTTAGGTTGGTCGTCCTGACCTAAAATGAAGCGTTAGTGCCAGTGACGGCAAGCGGCAGAGACCGTTAGAGGAGGATGGAGCATAACCTGTTTAAGTACAGATTCAAATCAGAAACTGCAACATGTTTTTTACTAAGAATTTCGTACTATTGAACACATGTTGTCTTATTGTTTCAGCGCATATCCACCGAATAGCTGATGAACATAGTGCTGAGATACACCAGCGCCAGCAGTAGCAGCAGTTATAGCGTCGTAAGTGTATATTTCTTTCTTCATCTTCGCAGTTGCGACAACGTGTCCGAAGTTGTTGTAGATGATTTCGAGGGACCAAAATCGATAAATGTAACTTTCTTCTTGTTTCAGCACTTGTCCAGGGGATAATTGACGATCTGGGTGCTGAAAAACAGCAGCAGCAATATCATAGCATTATATATATATATATATATATATATATATATATATATATATATATATATATATATATATATATATATATATATATAATTTTTCTTCCTCATCATAGTATACATAATTTCTTTCTAAACACTTTTCTTGTATACATAATACGTTGCATATTCTTTACTAGTTTAGACGATGTTTAGGGACAAAAATCGATAACTGTAACTTTTTCTTCCCCTAAGAATTTTGTATTAATATCAAGTAAATATCGTCTTATTGGTTCAGTATTTTCCCAACGGATAATTGACCAGCTGGATGCTGAGAAGCAGCAACAGCATTATAAGTATTATATATATTTTTCTTCTTCACAGTACTGTGTATACGTAATATGTTGCTATTTGACAAAAAATTCGTCGTGTATGTAATATGGTGCATATTCTTTGTTGTTGTTGTAGACGATTTCCTGGTAGAAGAAGAGGAACAGAGAGGGGTATGTGTCGAGGATAAGCAGGAGCCATTACAGATCTCCAGTAAGTGTATATTTTAAAATGTTTTTTGTAGTAGTTTTTTGCATGTGTATATGTTTTTAATCTTAACAAAAATTAATATGTGATTTTAGGTGATATAAGTGAGGTGGGCAGATGGCTTTTCCCCAACTCAGGCGAGGACGCAATGGCACAGTGGGTGGAGGAGATGGAGAAAGACCTTCATCGGCGTGAGAAGCTGTTAGACGATGTGAAGGAGATGCCAAGGAGCCAGTTTGAAATAGTTAATTTACACTGAAGTGCCAAAGAAACTGATATAGGCATGCATATTCAAATACAGAGATATGTAAACAGGCTGAATACGGCATTGTGGAAGGCAACGCCTATATAAATGTGTCTGGCGCAGTTGTTGATCGTTTACTGCTGCTACAATGAGAAGTTATCAAGATTTAAGTGAGTTTGGACGTGATGTTATAGTCGGCACATGAGTGATGGGACACAGCATCTCCGAGGTAACGAAGGAATGGAGTTTTTCCATATGATCATTTGAAGAGTGTACTGAGGATATCAGAAATCTGGTAAAACATCAAATCTCTGACATCACTGTGGCCGGAAAAAGATCCTGCAAGAATGGGATCAACAAGGACTGAAGAGAATCCTTCAATGTGACAGAAGTGCAACCCTTCCACAAATTGCTGCAGATTTCAATGGTGCACCATCAACAAGTGCCAACGTTTGATGATGTTTGGTTTGTGGGGTGCTCAACTGAGTGGTGATCAGCACCCACACAAAGTCCCAATTTTTACGCAGTCAAATTTTTACACAGTCCAATCCAGCCACTGTCACGAATGATGATGATGATGAAATGATGAGGACAACACAAACATAATACTAAGTGTTATTTCTTTCCTTGTAGCAGCAGCAGCTGGCAATGTCTGGAATGTAGTTAATTTTCCTTATTATCTCTCTCTTCTACAGCGGCTGCATCAGGGGAACAATTCCCGCAATACGCCATAGCGGAGGTACTGAGGACGGCAGAGCTTGTTTTGCCAAAGCGGGGCTGGGTGAGGCATGCTTCGCCATGTAAGACGGACCTCGTCACCATGCAGGAAACTGCGGCCGCCATCGCCGCTGCCGCCGCCACTATTGCCCCACTCTTGCCGCCCCAGCACCGCTCTGACATCCATGGGTCACTTTCCCTCCAGCAAGTGGTTCAGGGGTGATCCTGTGGCTAGCGGCAGCTCCTTCACCTGTTCTTTTAGTGAAAGACTTTAGGTCAGTGACACTGTGTTGCAGTTAGAATACTCAGTGACTGCAGACACCTTTGAGGAGTGAACCTTCTTCACTAGGATTCAGAATCCGGCAGGAGGGTGTTGCGACCCTGGTGGGTTTCTAAGAGTGTGTCTTCCTCTCATGGAAACAGAACTCCTCAAGGTTGTTAATGATCCGTGATGTCCTGTCATTAGATGTGGTGCAGTGCTGTGCACTGAACTGTCGTACCACCCCCACCCCATCCCTCACCCCCTAATCGCCCTCTGGAGCTACCTCTACTGTTGAAGACACAAGTCTTCGTTCTCGTGATAGCACGGAACACATCAATCACCGAGTGGTTTCGTGAGTCCACCTTGAGAGCTATACTGGCCTGGTTTTCCAAGATGGAAGTTAGAGTGGTAGCTACAGTGCTCAGCCAAATACTACACCTTGACATACATACACACATCTATGATCCAGTAAAAGGAGGCTCTAGTTATATGAAGCTCCCTAAGGATATAGCTGATAAGAAGGCATGCATTAATGTCCAAAATAAAACCGATCTGGCTAATTTTGCATGGTCCATTCTGGCTTGTGAGAGAAATTACCCAAAAGATTCACAGTGCTCATCTTGATATGGCAAAGGTATTGATGTTCGTAAGTGTTATAACTTTGATTGTATCATCATATTTCCCATTAAGATACAGGATATACCTAAATTTGAGGCTCAAAATATCGGAGTATTGGTTCATTTCTATGGCCTGGAGAAATGCTAGACAGATGAGCAGAACAAGCATATAGTTGTCGGCCCCCTCCATTTCTCAAAATTTGCTGATGAGTGTAAGATTCATGTAAATATGCTCTTATTCTCCGATGAGAAAAATAAAGAGAAAGGCAATTATCATTACGTTTGGATCAAAGACATGTCCCATCTCCTTTCCTACCAATTGTCAACCAATCATGTGTAAAGCATTTTTTCTTAAGATGTTTGAATTATTTTGCCAAAAGCGAGTATTTACAAAGCATCTAGTCGACTGCGCTCCAAGGATCAGGTACCTGTTAATATGCATACTGAGGAAAACAAATTCATTAAGTTTAAAAACGCTCATCATCGGGAGTGATGCTCATTTGTAGTGTATACCAACTTTGAATGTCTCCTCGCTCCTGTGACCCCTTGTGAAGATGACCCACAGCTTCAAATACTACCTTCACAGAAAAACACATACCATATGTGGCAGCATACCAAATTTTATCATACTATGATTCAAGTCTCAACCATTACAAATCTTATTTTGGAAATAATCCTGCTATTTGGCTTCTAAATGAGCTCGAAAAACTTTCATGGTAGGTTGATAAGCTTTACAGCGACAACCTTCCCATGACCAAAGCAAAGGAGAATGAAGGTTTGTACAATAACCCAGTTGACTGCAGTATCAGTGGGCTGCTGTTAGATAAAAATGCTGAAACTCCTCAGAGGTACCACTGTCATTAGGGTAGGTTCTGTGGCCAGCTCACAATACATGCAATTTGAAGTACGAGTTAGCAAGGCACATACCCCTTTTCCTCCATAATTTAAGCTGGTATGACGCTCACTTTCTTATTGAGCACTTAGCTTATTTCAGGTGGGAGAAAAATTTCGTCAGTGTCCTGGCTGAGAACGTCGAGTAATATGCTTCATTCTCCAAACGAACGACGCCAAGAATTACGCTCTGCCTCCTTGACTCGTTATGTTTTATCCAGGGGCCATTTCAGAAACTCGTTGAAACTCTACCTCAGGAGGGTATGCGCATCACTCGAACTGCATTTCCCCACAAGGAAAAGTTTCAGCTTGTGACTAGAAAATGGAGTTTCCTGTATGAGTATCTGGATACTATGGCAAAACTCAATGAAACCAGGCTATCTGACGTAACTGCATTCTGCAGTAACCTCACAGGTGATGCCATGTCAGATGTAGAGTATGAGCATGCTGAGAAAGTCTGGCAGGAATTCAGCATCATCTCTTTAGGAGAGTAGGCATGACTTCACGAGAACACAGATGTGGGATTGTTTTTGGATGTTTCCGAGAAATTCCAGAGTCTATGCATGGCCACATATTCTCTGGATTCTGCATTTTATTATACGGCACCTGGGTTATCCTGGGATGCTATGCTCAAGAAAATGAAGTGCAGGATTGAACTACTGACCGATACTGACATGCTTATTTTCTTTGAGCGAGAGATGTATGGTGTACTTGGCCAATGTGTCCATAGGCACACCAAGGGAAATATCTCACAGATGGGTGACAGGTTCAGGGCATCCCTTGATTTCAGTTATGTCATGTATCTGGATGTAAATAACATATGGGCACACCATGGGCTTCTCCTATTGATTGTGTATATAAATGCTGTTCAGGACACAAATGACATTGGTTTTGAAAATGAAGGTGAAGTTCAGTATGGAAGATAATAAAATATACAAAAAGGATGCATGGGATTACTCCTGTTGTGCAGCACGAATTGGCTTATGGGAGCAGGAGGCACATGACCACGTCCACTTCCAAAGACATATAGCAAACATGTCTATATTTATATTGCCAGTACTTGAAGAAAACCAACCAAAGTGGGAACATGTTGAAGAAAAGTCATACACAGATTGTGAGGTAAAAATTCATTTATTTGTCATCCAGCTAAAAGTAATTTTACATTTTCATAAGCAGACACAGCAACACAATTTTCACACATCTTCGTTAGTCGATGGAAAGCAGGAAACCTGTAGAATTCTGGGTTTTGAATAGCAGCGAACGTAAAATTCGGTGCAGCCATGCCATCTTCTCCTTCCTCTTGATGTACAGGGTGTTTCAAAAATGACCGGTATATTTGAAACGGCAATAAAAGCTAAACGAGCAGCAAAGGCAGACAAACTTTCGAAATTACAGTAGTTACAATTTTCAACAACAGATGGCAGTGCAAGTGATGTGAAAGATATAGAAGACAACGCAGTCTGTGGGTGCACCATTCTGTACGTCGTCTTTCTGCTGTAAGCGCGTGCTGTTCACAACGTGCAAGCGTGCTGTGGACAACGTGGTTTATTCCTTAGAACAGAGGATTTTTCTGGTGTTGGAATTCCACCGCCTACAACACAGTGTTGTTGCAACAAGACGAAGTTTTCAACGGAGG
Source organism: Schistocerca gregaria (assembly GCF_023897955.1). Taxonomy (NCBI): domain Eukaryota; kingdom Metazoa; phylum Arthropoda; class Insecta; order Orthoptera; family Acrididae; genus Schistocerca; species Schistocerca gregaria. The sequence goes on along the minus strand of NC_064931.1, from coordinate 504,410,814 downwards.
TTTAATGTAACCAAAGGACCGAAAAGCGATACAATAAAGGATCTGTTTGAAAAATTTCAATGGATTGTGAACGTGACGGATGAACGTGCTGGAAAGGTAGGGCGACCGGGTACGGCAACCACAGAGAGCAACGCGCAGCTAGTGCAGCAGGTGATCCAACAGCGGCCTCGGGTTTCCGTTCGCCGTGTTGCAGCTGCGGTCCAAATGACGCCAATGTCCATGTATCGTCTCATGCGCCAGAGTTTACACCTCTATCCATACAAAATTCAAACGCGGCAACCCCTCAGCGCCGCTACCATTGCTGCACGAGAGACATTCGCTAACAATATAGTGCACAGGATTGATGACGGCGATATGCATGTGGGCAGCATTTGGTTTACTGACGAAGCTTATTTTTACCTGGACGGCTTCGTCAATAAACAGAACTGGCACATATGGGGAACCGAAAAGCCCCATGTAGCAGTCCCATCGTCCCTGCATCCTAAAAAAGTACTGGTCTGGGCCGCCATTTCTTCCAAAGGAATCATTGGCCCATTTTTCAGATTACTGCATCACGCTATCTGGACATTCTTCGTGAATTTGTGGCGGTACAAACTGCCTTAGATGACACTGCGAACACCTGGTGGTTTATGCAAGATGGTGCCCGGCCACATCGCATGGCCGACGTCTTTAATTTCCTGAATGAATATTTCGATGATCGTGAGATTGCTTTGGGCTATCCGAAACATACAGGAGGCGGCGTGGATTGGCCTCCCTATTCGCCAGACATGAACCCCTGTGACTTCTTTCTGTGAGGACACTTGAAAGACCAGGTGTACCGCCAGAATCCAGAAACAATTGAACAGCTGAAGCAGTACATCTCATCTGCATGTGAAGCCATTCCGCCAGACACGTTGTCAAAGGTTTAGGGTAATTTCATTCAGAGACTACGCCATATTATTGCTACGCATGGTGGATATGTGGAAAATATCGTATTATAGAGTTTCCCCGACCGCAGCGCCATCTGTTGTTGACAATTGTAACTACTGTAATTTCGAAAGTTTGTCTGTCTGAAAATGTACTGTTGTCCCAAGCATATTGCAACAAACGGTGTATTTCTATCGCTGCTCGTTTAGTTTGTATTGCCGTTTCAAATATACCGGTCATTTTTGAAACACCCTGTATATGATGGTCAAATAGCCAAAGTGACATAACCATATGTTTATTGGGGATACCGGTGAATTTCGCGACAACCTTTTTTTCTCCTCCACATTTAGCTTACTTTAAATTGGTCTAAATTTGTAAATACTTTGACATGTCCTATATCCTTTAAAAAGAGATCTACAGATGAATAAAGCTACTACTACGAAGGCTGGAACTTTAATAGTAGCAACCATTTATTTACTGCTTGTACAAAATAGATACGTGTTTCAAGGTTTTACTGACCTTCAGAGCAGTCACCAGCATTGTGTATAACCCATTGCCAGCGATGTGGAAGCCATAGGATATTCTTAGCAGCGCCATTTATGTTGACAGTTTGAGTGGCGCGGTCTATTGCCCAATGAATTTGTAGCAGTTCTGAAGTGAATGCAGTGAAGTGTTTCCTTCAATTTAGAAATCGAGTTTAACTCCGAGGGCTTAAGTCATGGGAGTGCTGTAGGTAGTATAGCACTCACCAGCCCCATCAGTCAAACAAATCAGTAACAGCTTGCACTGTATGTGCTTGAGCATTGTCCGGCAAAATGATGGGCAGACTCCGTAGAAAGTGTCATTACTTCTGTCTCTAAGCTGGTCGTAGGTTGTGTTCCAAAAATGAACAGCATAGAGGCAGAAGTGAAGACACTTTCTGCAGGACCTGACTATCATTTTGCAGGACAATGCTCAAGCATGTACAGTGCAAGCTATTACTAATTTGTTTGACTGATGGGGCTGCTAAGTGGTGTACCACCTACTGCATTCCCCTGACTTAAGCCTTCGTGAGCTAAACTCGATTTCTAAACTGAAGGAAACACTTCATGGCATTCGCTTCAGAATTCCTACAAATTCGTCAGGCAATAGACCGCACCACTCGAACTGACAACACAACTGGCACTGCTAAGATTATCCTACGACTTCCACATCACTGGCAACAGGTTACACACAATGCTGGTGACAACTTTGAAGCTCAGTAAAACTTTGAAACATGTAAACAAATAGTTGGCAATTGTAAAGTTCCAAGCCTCATACTACTACTACATTTCACATCCTTGAAAGAACACAGTGATGCAATGCTGCCTGAGAGTGTCTCTATTATTCTGGCATCTTCTGTGTATACTACGAATGCAACATATTTCAATATGAAGTGTCTATGTTCATCATAATAGAAACCGTGAAGTAAAGCTATAGGTTATCAAAAAATTGTAACATCTTACTTGGCTGTTGTGACTATGGAACAATCATTATTTATTGCTAGTCATTCCACCTATACTTCTAACACAATACATCTTAATTGATGGTGGTCCATCAATCTGTCATTGCGTATTGGACTCACAGTGCTTAAAGCAGGGCTCATACCTTGAAATGAGTTCATTCGTTTTAAGCAAATTGAGTCTGTGCATACAAAGTGAGCAGGGAACTTGTAGTAATAAAGAGCATTCAAGTGGTAATGACTCTTCATATAAATAACCAAAAGCACATTAGAAACATTTCATGATTTCACCCACTGAAACGTTTTGTAAGCGGTAACATTCTCTTTCACCAGTGAATTCATAATCTTGAAGGCTAATTGTCATAACATTAGTATTCTTGAATAAGGCAGAGGCTCGCAGTGACTATTTAGCTTTAGTAGCTTTGAAATACCGATATTACTGAGGTGATGAGAGCATGGGTGCAATTTTGATATCAAATTAATTATGCAAATTAATTAATTGATCAATTAATTAACCCAATCACCTGATAATATCATGGGTTTTCCCTAGCCGCTATGTACGTCCATTTCCCCTCTCCTGGAAAACCTGGGAAACTGAAATTTTGGAGGGGAAATTCAAAAAATGAAGGGAAATTTAAATTTATTATGGGGAATATCAAATTTTGTGATCACTTCAATATTTGGAGACCAACTGACCTAGTTCACAACACCACTACTGGGCACTGTTGGCCCTCTCCTCTCACCTCCCCCATCTGGGAAGACTCGCTCTGTGCTGGGCCACTGTTTAGGTTGGAAGTAAGTCTTCATTTTGTATGTATATTCTTTATTTAAACAATTTCGGTTGCCACTAGACAGTAGCTTATGCCACATTTGTCAATAACTGTTGGATGTGGAGCGGATATTTTCTCTATTAATCTAGCAGAGAGCACTAAAGAGTTGCTCCAGCCAGTCTAGCCAATACCTCTACATGGGAAGTAATCACAGGAGTGCAAGCTGTAACTGAAGCACAGGGGAGTGGCCTCTTGCTGCTCTATATGTGAATAGCTGCTGCTGGGAAGAACATAAGGATGAGTAATAATACTATTAGAACGGCAACCCACTTTCTCACTGTGCCTGTTTTTTTCCTTTATTGTAATTTCATTCCCCAGCCCCATATGATCACAGAAGGACTGTCAGTGACACTCTCCATTGCTCTTCAGCCAGGTGACAGTATAAATAGAAAGATGAAATGATACACATAAAAGGCGATAAAAAGGGGACATAACAACATAACAAGGGGAGACAGTGGGGCTTAAAATATACACTCACATGGAGATTTTCATTGTTGAACAGTTTAAAAAGGCCACATAAAGATAATAAATACAGATGGCGATTTGCAGAGCACGTAAAATACACAGAAGTCACATGCACAAGTGAAAAGTTGGGCACACTATTCATACATTCCAGAACTATGACACTTTAAAACCACTCCACAGCATGGAGCACACACGACAAACAATAAAACCCGCTGGGAGGGACTTGCTGAGGGAGGAGAGGCCTGCAAGAAGGGAAAAGAGGGGACAAGAAAGGACAGTGGGGGAGGGGGGGGCTCGAGGGGTTGGGATGAAAAGAAAGTGGGTCAGGGGGCGCACTAAGGGGCAGGAGATGGGTCCAGTGGGAGACGGAGTGGGAAGACAAGTCAGGAGGGAGCACAGAGACATGGAAGGGGTGTGCTGGAAAGGGAGGGTGTGGAGGAGGGAGGAAAACTGCTCAGGGGAAGAGAAGAGGAGGGCAGAGTGATCCCTGAGGACTGAGGAATGGGAGGGGGGAAGGTAGAACTAGAGTTGGTAAGATGTGTAGATATCATGGTGAAGCTCATCATGCGGGAGGGATAGGTGCTGGAAGTTGCCTCGGGAAAGAAGGTGGAGGGTGTGGAGATGGAGAGAGGGGGGGAAACAACGGTGAAAGCACGGCAGTGGGATGGGGATAGAGAGGATAGAGGACACCAGGAGGTAGGGGGGATCGACTCTGTGGACGATGTACAGGGTGTAGTGTGTTCGCGTAAAAGAAGAAGATGTGGGATGGGGATGAGGTCGTAGAGGATCTGTGTGGGGGACAGGAGACAGAGTGCGTGGCGTTCAAGGATTTGGAGTGCTTTATAGAATCTGGAAGGGGCGGAAATCCAGGAGACGCTGGAAAACAAAGGATTTGTAGATGTGAAGGATGCTGGAACGATGCCATCCCCGTGTCCAGCCAAAGAGGAGTTTCGGGAGGCAGCATCTATTGCGGACTTTTTCTTGGATCGTCTCTGTACCTGTAACCCCTCACTCACTGTGGCAGCCAGCTGTTAATTATTCCAGTCTTACAACAGTAGTTCTGTTCTTCTCAGGAGGACTGGGCGCTTAAATGTGTTGGGGTAAATACCAGGATGTTGAACAATATGCTTCCCCCCAGCCCTCCTGCAAACCGAAACGTGTTTTCGAAATATTCCAGAAAATCTGACACAATGGGCAATAACAAAATACCTGTCTACTGACCACCACATCCCATACACGTACGAGTCTGAAAACCTAGGTTTCCTTTAGCATACAGTCCTATAGAAGTATTCCTATTGGCAGCCACCAAATTAGTGGGTGAGTGTTTCGAGAATTCAGTTGAGAACCAGTTGAAGGAAGACAATGTTCTTCTTGAAGAAAACTATTCAGAACCGACATTTGAAGCTGACCACAGAAGGATTCTGCTGCTGTTATTGTACATTTTGCATGAAGACAGCAAAAATAAGATGCGAGAAATTAGTGTTAGTCTACCTATTAAGACGTCAGTCCATCCATTTATAGGTCTACAAAACTCATGGGAGAATATTGTATCTTATTTAACGAAGAAATCAAAAGTCAGAACTTCTACTGTTGATCATTGCTTTGTGCAAGCCTTTGTATTATGCTCTAATTTTCTCATTACAATCACTTCACGAGACATATGAAAGAGGTTGTAATATGTCTGCCCACAATACTTAGAAGAAGTGGTATAGGGCTCACCCCTAAAATCCCCTTTCGTCAGAGTATTGTTTATTTGCCTTAGTCTCATGAGTCTTCCAGTCTCCAATCTACAGCAATTGAATGAACCTGATTTCGACATGTAAGAGATGCCTCCGCCAAGTTAAAAACCTCTGCTAATTAATTCCAATTATTCTCCACTTATTATTGCTCCACTTATTCTCGCGATTTCAATGGGAAAAAGCTGTCAGATTATAGTGCTCACGGACAGAAGAATGGCCTGAAAACAGTTGAGTTTCTGCCTTGTATGCCTGAGTATTTCTCTTCAGTATGAGACCCTTATGAGGCGGGACTGATAGAGAAAGGAGAGAAGATTTGAAGAAAAATAGCACATTTCGTCACAGGCTTGTTTAGTAAGCTCAACCTGTGTCTTTGAATCGTTAGCCTCATTCTGTTTATGTTTAGTAGACATAGACTGTGAAGAAGATTTTTGGTTCAGTGCAAGAAAATCCCCCACAATTGCCAGCATCTCTGATGGTGCACTCCTTCCAACTGCCCCCCCCCCCTTCCCCCCTCTCCCCTCAGAGGGAGGTCTGAACTGTTAATCATCCAGATAAGTTGAGGAGGGGGGGGGGGAAGGAGCTGGATGGGGAGGGGGGTGACATGACTATGTGCATGAGAGCAGTTCTCTGACTATCAATCAATTCTATTAAAACCACACATCAATAACAGTCTCCATTTCCACAATATTTGCGGTGCAAGTTTTAGGTGACTCACCATGTATAATCCTGACCTCAGTGAAGTTATTTTGTCTACTCCCATAAGAGAGATGGATAGAAAATGCTGCACAAGTGTAGTCTGTACTCAAAATAAAAAGCAAGTAGTGCTCATTGTAGAGGAAGATGCCTCTCCTGGAAGAATGCTACAGCTGACCTACAGGATGACTAAGAGTCAATTTCCTCTGCGGCAGTGTAGAAAAGTGTGCAGAGATTTAGGTTGAATCTGTCCATACGCTTTGCTTGTGTTTCTATTATTAACAACTCACATCTGTATTCAATGTAGCACTAACACACTTTATGGTAAATAAGCTCTGCCCCACCCCTCCCTTCCAGCTGATTTTAGTGACGAAGTGTAGTAGAGGGAATGAGGAACTGCCAGCTTGCTCTTCATTTTGCAAACCTATGAAGGAGAGATTTGTATGACTGCAATTCAGTGACCTACCTTCCCTTGAGCTTTTACCCTCACTCTGTTCCACCCCCCCCCCCCCCTCCCGCCAAGAACACTATTTATCCCTTAGTACGGCTCAGCTCCATGGCACTTAGACATGTTACATACATTTAATATTTGTTTTTAACTCACTCCATTTAACAGTCAACATAAATTTTATACAATTAAAGCACTTTTTCTAATAATGATCTGTAATTTTTCTATCTCCTGTAATGCAGAAACTATTAGCCATAGAGAAAAAATAAATAGGACCCTTTTTGCAGGAAATTTGATGAACCTTAATTTTGCACTGGGAAATATGTTAGCTAGAAGGCACAGTTTTAGAATTGTTGAGTAAAACATAAAATGTAACTTTTGTCATTTTGTTAGAATCATTCCAACCACGTGACAGGTGGGATTTCTATTCTCTGCCAGTATCACATATAATACAAGTTTAGATACTCAGTGCATTTCACCAATGGGCACACATAATATTCATTTTCCACATGTACACTTACGTATATTTAAAAGATACACAATAATCATATAGAGCTCATTAAATGAAGTGCCTATGCCAAACTATAATGAAAGTGGACTCATTGCATCAGAATTAAATGACTGGTAATCCATACTGCAACAATGACTCCTTGGCCTGTTTTCACAAATGTTACTTGGTTTCATCCAGTGGAATAGGCTGACTTCTGAAAATTATTTTGTTTCTAGTGCTGGAGGAAACTCTCTAAATAATACCACCTGTAGAGATGCTGTAAGGCTTTGTGTTGTGCAGTCATGAAGGGTATACAAGTGGGCCTTTGGCTCTGAAAGCCCATATTGATGATGTTTCATTAAATGGTACACACACTGACACTTGTTGATGGCCCAGAATTGAAATCTGCAACAATTTGTGGATGAGTTGCACTTATGTCATGTTGAACGATTCTCTTCAGTTGTTGTTGCTCCCATTCCTGCAGGATCTTTCTCCGGATGCAGCGATGTCAGAGATTGGATGTTTTACTAGATTTCTGATATCCACGGTACACTCGTGAAATGATCATGTGGAAAAATTCCCACTTCATCATTCCCTCAGAGATGCTGCGTCCCATGGCTTGTGTGGCACATATAACATCATGTCCAAACTCACTTAAATCTTGATAACCTGCCATTGTGGCAGCAGGAACTGATCTAACAACTGCGTCAGACACTTGTTGTCTTATGTAGGCATTTCCGACCACAGTGCCGTATTTTGTCTGTTTGTATATCTCTGTATTTGAATATGCATGCCTATCCACAGTATAAATGAAGACAGTAATTGAAAACCAAAAAGTGGTGAATTTTGAGAGCTCCATAGTAGAAATGATAGAACCAATTCAAAATCCAAAATATCCAACACCAGAAAAAGCAATATCATCGCAAATTAATCTGAAAGGCAAAACTGTTGCAACAAAAAATAGCTAGTCCTAATAAGACTGAGCTGAATTGTAACATATCCACAATAGAAACAAGGACACTAAATAAAAACACAAAACTCACTGCAGAAGAAGAGCATATATTACTGGAACTAAGCCCAAAATGCAAAAGCAATAAAGATGAAGAACAGCAGCAAACTAATGCACAAAGGGATTATAGAAAGCCTAGTGAATCAGTGCCCATGAGAACTTTAGTAAAGAAGAAAGATTACGTCTCAACATTTGGGAGATGATTTTTCATGGTACAGCCAAGGGAAGCTAAAAACTGGAAGTTAAATATTAATGGCAAGAACATGAATATGCTAATCAAATAGAGACTGAGAATTTTATTAGTAAGCAAAAAGAAATTAAGCTCAGAATTTTGCATCAAAATCTGCAATACATGAGTAATAAAAAACTAGAAGTAGAACTACTGGCAAATGAAATATTCCCAGACATATTGTGTATAAGTGAACATGGCTTAAAAGAAAATGAAATTTACAGTCATACTATAAAAAATTATGTTCTTGTAAACTATTTCTGCAGATCAGAATATAGAGGTGGAGGAGTAGCAATATTTGTCCAAACAGCAGAAAATTATGATAGCAGTATGAATGATACACACAAAACTTTACCAAATTGCAAAGAAACAGATTTTGAAATTACAGGTATGATCTACAATGAGTTAAGAGTATTCTGTATGTACCGATCACCATGTGGCAAAATAAATCCTTTCCTCCATTCTACTAGAAAGAAACAAAATGAAAGGTTGTGTAATATGTGATGATTTTAACATTAATATGGGAAGAGAGACACAGAGAAAGAAAAAATTTGAGGAGCTGCTACTACAATACAACATGAAGGCAACTGTTATGGAACCAACAAGAGTGACTTTGAAAACTGAGTCACTTATTGACAATATAATAATATAGATAGCAATGCATATACAATAAAGGTCGTACAAACAGGAATTTCTGATCATTTTGGACAGCTTTTTGAAGTATATGGAAATCTGAACACACAAAATGGAAGATAGAAGTGTAGAAAGAGATGTTAGACTTATCAGCCAACAAAATATCAACAGCTACAAAGTGATGTTAAGAAAAGAACAGTGGACGGACACACTTCAAGCCCAAGGAACAGATGAAAAATACAATGTTTGCCAAGACACCACAACACATTACTTCAATTTAGCATTTTCAAAAACCAAGAGGAAAAGAAAAAATCTCGAAAATAAGCTGTGGATCACAAAGGAAATAATAGAACAGAGAGCTACCTTAAGAGAAATGAAACAGAGAGAAAATATTGAAACTTACAGGCAGCACCGGAAGAAATACAGGCAGTTGATAAGACAAGAAAAGCAAAATCAATTAATGAGACTATTTCAGAATCAACAAATAAAATGAGAGCAGCTTGGAATATAATTAACTTTGAGAGGGGCAAGAGAAAATACTCACAGAAAACAAATGAAATAGAAATTATGACAGTAAATAACAAAATCATCACAGATAAAATAAAAATTGCCATCCTGAATAATAACTACACAGATGCAATAGAAAAACTAAAGTATCGATATAACAGCCAAGGAACTCGCCAAACTATTGTGACAGGTTAGCCAAGCCACTCAATGTTCCTGAAACCAGTGTCTGAAAAGCAAGTGACAAGTGTTATGAAAAAGCTGAAAGCAAAAAAAGTCCGCTGGATATGATGAAGTGTCGAACTACCTAATCAAGCAGGTGGCAGCAGAAATAATTGTGCCACTACTGGATGTTGCCAACTGCTCTTTCCAAGAAGGAGTATTTGCAGATAAATTTAAATTAGTTTAAGTAGTACCTGTATACAAAAAGGGAAATATGACGACCCTAACAACTACAGGCCAGTATCTTTAGCATCAAGCTTCTCCAAAATATTATAAATTCTCATGCTAAACAGACTAACTGCTTAGTTGGAAAAACATAATGTAATAACTCCAGCACAGCACAGATATCAGAAAGGGAAACTAATGGAAACGGCAATTGAATCATTAACAGAATCAACTTTACAGGCCTTGGACAAGATGGTAGTGTCTGGAGTTTTTCTTGATCTATCCAAGGCGTTTGACACAGTTGATCATACAGTCCTATTAAAGAAGCTAGAGAATACTGGTATTTGTTGACTTGCAGCAAACTGGATAACATCATATCTAAATACAGGAGGCAATATGTAGCCATTAATAACTTATACAGATCAGAAGTTAGAATCATTAAGTATGGCATATCTCAACGATCTGTAATGAGACCTGTTTTCTTCAATTTATTTGTTAATAATATACAAACATGTGAAAATGAAATCAAAATACTTTATGCAGATGATATGACTGTGCTAAATGTTTCCAACAATTTGGAGGCACTTGAGAAAAATATATTCATATCAGTCAGTAGTACAGCACTATGGTTCTCTGAAAATGAGTTAATTATTAATCTGAAAAAACTATGTACATGGTCTTCAAAAATAAACAAAAAAAGAACATATGGATGTTTTCTTAGATGAAAGAGGACTGGAAGAAGTACCTTCAGTTAAGTTTTTGGGCATTACAATAGACAGTGAGCTAAATTTGAAACAGCAGATAAATACTGTTTCCAGTAAGCTAAGCTCAGTGATATTTGTAATGAAACAACTCACTCAATATACTCACCGAGACCTCTTGTGAAATGTCTATCATGGACTTTCTGAACCATACATGCGTTATGGAATCACAGTATGGGGGAACTCAACTATCACAGGAATGAAGAGAATATTCACATTACAGAAGCAAGCCCTTTGAATTAAATTGAAAAAGAAGCAAAAAGAATTGTGTAAAACTTGTTACAAAGAGCTAAACATTCTAACATTTCCATCATTGTATATATTCAAGACCATTGCAAGTGCATTACATGATCACATAAAACTGGAGACTAATGACACTGTTCATACATACAACATAAGGAACAGAAAACAACTGTGGTGCATTCCATATAGACTTAAGATTTTTGAAAAAGAACCCACATACTCTGGCATCAAGTTAATACAAGCAATGCCAAGGAAATTACAAGACCTCAAAACTGAGAAAACGTTCCCCACAACTCTAAAAAGTTCCTGATACAAGGAGAATTTTATAGTGTAGCTGACTACATTAGCAAATAGTGATCAAAAGTTCCTCCTGTGAGTGGTAAGATTGTCGACCAGTGACATTGCACGTTGTCAGTCATAAAAATTCCATTATTGTCCATGAATTGCTGCAAATGGTCTCCAAGTAGTCAAACATAACCAGGACCCATCCCATTCCATGTAACAACAGTCCACACTATTTTGGAGCCATCACAGGCTTGCACATTGTGTTCTTTACACTTGGGTCCATAGCTTTGAGGGGCTGCTCAAGACTCTAACCCTGCCGTCAGCTCTTACGAACTGAAACCAGGACTCATATGACCAGGCCACAGTTTTAAATCACCTGAGATCCAACCAAGACAGTAACAAGCCTTGAAGAAGTGCTGCAGGCGATGTACCATTACCAAAGGCATTCACATTTGTTGCCTGCTGCCATAGCCCAATAATGCCAAATTTTGCCACGCTGTCCTAAAGCAAACATTTGTTGTACATCCCACATTGATTTCATTATTTATTTGTCACATGCATCATAAAAAGAACTAGTAACAGAAATCAATATTAAGGAAATAACTATAACTGAAAACCACTGATGTATAATATAAGCTAATTATATCTCACAAAATTATTATTATTATTATTTGTATGTATCATCAATTATTTTGTACCATGTAATATTATGAATATAATGCACCATAAGTCATTGTGTACCATGTAATATTATATATATACTGTGAAAGCTCCTATGTATATTTAATGTGTTAGCTATTTTATATACTTTTATATTTCATATTATCTAGATTGTAAGCCAAATAACCTGTCCTATGATGCAAGTACATATCTGTGCAAAAGGTAATTTATGGAACCAATAAAAATCACAAAAATCACAATCACAATCATTTTAATGCTTCAGTGTATTATTTAGTCATTTAAACAACATAACACTAAATGACTTTGCGGCTGTTGTTGTGTGCAATATAATTACTCTATGTGCAGATGGATGGTACTGTAACTTCAGTATTTTCTTCATGGTTTTCTGCTGTTCACCAATATTTTTTTTTGTGTGTGTGTGTGAAGTAAATGCCGAATAAACCAATAAAGGATATTTATGTGGAAGTACCACACTCCCACATTGTCTGCATAAAAATTAAGAGAATGCAATAAAATTTAACAGTGAAAGTTACTTCAGTTATGCACACTCACTACTAATGTAATTAATCTGATCACAATATCTTTTTTGTGGTCCCACAGCATGCCTGAGGTCAAGGAATGACATAATATTTTTGACAGAGATTTCTGCTGCACCACTGATTTATTTAGTCGTAGTGATTACAAAGTTACACTACAAGCTCATTTTTGGCATTATTAAGCATACCCTTACAGATGGTTTAATAAGTATGATATTGTTCCCTATGCCTGTGTTAGTGTCTGTGACTGTATATGGCACATTATGCTTACATCATAGCTGCATCTTTGAGTGTAAGCATCAGTTATCTTTCTGGTATGTTATGATCACATTCTTTCTAAGCACCTTTGTTTTTGTGATCTTGATAAAATTACTTTTGACAGCTTTTTATGATCTCTGGCTCCAAAAGTGCTGTATGTTTACAATGGAAATTATATTTCACGCTAACTGATACTTATGCTACAAGATACAGTATTGACTGCATCATACCAGCTAAGACACAAGTATAATGTGTCATAAATAGACATAGAAACTAAAATGGGCACAGATATGCTCATAAATGGCAAAAATGCTGAAACAGGCTTATTGTCTAACTTTGTAATCACTACGAGTAAATAAATCAATACTGCAGCAGAAACCTATACCAAAAATATACTAATTCACAAAAGTCGATATACCTCCTAATATTGCCCAAGTGTAGTGCAGCAACTTGATGTGGCATGGATTCAATAAGTCGTTGGCAGACCCCTGCAGAAATATTGAGCCATGCTGCCTCTGTAGCCACCCATAATTTCAAAAGTATTACTGGAGCATGATTTTGTGCATAAACTGACCTCTCAATCATGTTCCATAAATGTTCAATGGAATCCATGGTGGGCAATCTGGATGACCAAAACATTAGCTTGAATTGTCAAGAATGTTCTTCAAACCCATTGCGAAAGATTGTCGACCAGTGACATTGCACATTGTCAGTCATAAAAATTCCTTTGTTGTCCATGAATTGCTGCAAATGGTCTCCAAGTAGTCAAACATAACCAGGACCCACTTCATTCCATGTAAAAACAGCCCACACCATTTTGGAGCCATCACCAGCTTGCACGGTGTGTCCACAGCTTTGAGGGGCTGCTCAACACTCTAACGCTGCCATCAGCTCTTACAAACTGAAACCAGGACTCATATGACCAGGCCACAGTTTTAAATCACCTGGGATCCAACCAAGACGGTAACAAGCCTTGAAGAAGTGCTGCAGGTGATGTGCCATTAACAAAGGCATTTGCATTGGTTGCCTGCTACCACAGCCCAATAATGCCAAATTTTGCCACACTGTCCCAAAACAAAAATTTGTTGTACATCTCACATTGATTTCTATGGTTATTTGATGTAATGTTGCTTGTCTGTTACTGCTGACAACTCTACAAAAACAGCACTGCTCTTGTGGTTAAGTGAAGGGTGTCGGCCACTGCATTGTCCATGGTGAGAGGCAATGCCTGAAATTTGGTATTCTAAGCACACTCTTGACACTATGGATCCCAGAATATTGAATTCCCTAATTATTTTCAAAATGGTATGTCCCACATTCCTAGCTGCAATTAGCATTCCGCATTCAGAGTATATTAATTCCTTTCATACAACCATAATCACACTGGAAACCTTTTCAGATGAATCACATGAATACAAATGACAGCTCCTCCAATGTATTGCCCTTTTCTACCTTGTGTAAGCAATACTACTGTCATCTGTATGCATGCATATCACTATCCCATGACTTTTGTTACCTCAATGTAAAAGAATGTGATTGCTACAAAAGGTAGTAGAACTTTAACTCGTTCTATATATTTGGGCACTAAACCTGACATGAACAGGGATGAAGGAAGTTTTTAAAACATTCACTTCTCTTTTTATAAAGTTGATGCATTTGTGAATGACACTGAACTATGGTATTTCACAGCATCAATTGGTCAATGTGTTAACAGTACTTAATAAATGATTCCCTACTTTGCATCCAAAGAATTATTACTGTGAGCCAAGTTTATGAAATACAAAAATATCCAACAAAACATTAGTCTGGAGACAGGATAAAATGACTTTAGTAATATAGTGGCCATTATTTAATACCTGATGAAATTATGAAAGCATGAAACCACTTTGTTAATAATAATGCAACCGCTAGGAACTCCCAATACTTACAAGAAAATAAAATATTTAGTAACACAGATTTTGACATCCAGGGAAAAAAAATCAATGTCTGAAACGTAGGCTGTAGGATATCTTTAGTGGGTTATTGATTTAATATCCATTTAACAACTGGCAACAGGACACTTCTGTACTAAATAAAATCACATGAAAGTACAAGATTACCTAAAAATGGTCAGAAATCACATAATACAATTACATAAATAAACATGGGTAACTACATTACCACTCTATATTAATTGAGGTTAATCTGAGTACTGTTCTTTCAGTTTCTTAACATTGGTGAAAGCATTACAGAAGAACTACATTAGAAACACAGTTCTCCAAATATTTTGAGATGATTTGAAACCATAATCTCTTTAAAGGAAACATGGTTTTAATGCTGCAGAACTGGTATACAAATAAATAAATTTTAGTAGCTGCTTAGTGGAAAAAATATTTCTCCCCCACTCACACAAAAGGAAGGTATTGTGTCAAATATATACTTCCAAACATAATTTCACTCATTTATTTCAACACACACACACACACACACACACACACACACACACACACACACACACACCATAAATCAAAGAAATATTATGTACACTTGATAAATCAAAGCAATTGTCACGACAAACCCATTATAATTCAAACTCAGAGTATAACACACTGCAGTTCAAATTTCTTTGTCACTTGTTCAGATAACTGTTACGTCATTCAACTCTTCACTACACTACTTTGTTTCCTCAAGAAAGTGTCACTTACCACAGTATATAAATTAGTTTTAGAAATGACTTCAAAGAAGGACAGGTGTTCGAATTTCACAGAAAAGAAGTAGATCATTGAACCCATGAATTGTGGAGTCCAGATGGGGGGAGGGCTAGGCATGGTTAAGCAATTTGCTGTTAGTTTCAGTGTTGGACAGTTCATTGCAAACAAGTAGTACCTCACTAACTATCTTTTGTTTGATAAATTAAAATATATAAAAAATAATGAAAGTGTTAAAAAATAAACAAAACTGTAGTTGGTACTTTCTGTTTCCCTTTGGAAAGGATTATGTATCCTATTGATACTAGTTATGGCAATGTCTTACTATTAAGAGCTTTTTAGTCTACAAGTTTTGATATCCTTTTGTTGCCCATATGCTCTCATTTTGTCCCAACAAAATATTTTGAGGTAACTTCCATTAACAGAAAAACTAATTGTGAGCACAAGAAGATCCCGAAGAATATCCCACCAAATGGTTCAAAACATCTATTATATAGAAGAAATTCAAGAGGACTGTGATGTGATGCAATGAACTAGAAGATTTTACCCTTTTGCTAAATAGTCATTCTTTAGGGTAATAACATTTATTCTGTTACTGTGTCTGACTACAGTAAATAATGATATTATTAATTTAATATTTTTCTGGTCTTTTGCACAGTTCTCTTTCACATGAAATCTCTAAAAGTACTCTGATTATGTATGTAATGGCTTATTTGAATTTACCAGCTTCGGTGGATTCATTAAATTTGGGTAACAAATGTTTCTGCTTCTCATCCATTTTTCTGCTTCTCATCCATTTTTCTTCTTGAATACACTCTAATTTCATTAAAAAAAAAAAAATGTTTGATTACGGAATGGTGCCATCTCTTTTTTACCTACATATGTTAACAAAAATAATATTACTCAAATCTGTTGAGTAGTTCACCCAGTTAGTTTGAGAAATTCAGAACATGGTGAAGCCTTGAGTTTTTAGAACACACAAAGCATTACATTAGTTTATTAGTAGATTACATTAACAGGCTATGCATTTGTGTCTCCTCTCATCAGAGCTGGACTTAATGCATGAAACTAATCAGAAACGTACTTGAGAAATGTGTGATAGGGTTCAAGGCACAGTCCCTGTAAACTGTGTATATTACATCTGTAGAAGAGGGCAGCCTGTTGATCTAGTTTTTCACACCCAGAGTTTATAACATTATAACAAAAACACATTAAAATTTTTGTAGAAAAGTATCCTAATTTAGGTGAGCATTATTGAATCTGTAGATATATAATAACCATAAATTCCAACAAGCTGTGAAAATTTACTACTAGCTGCAAAAATCTTAAAGAGTTCTTTGACCATATCATAAAATTTTGTTCTTCAAAATCTGTAGAACTGTTGTCAATCACAGATTTGCTGTGGTAGCAGAGTTTTAACATGAATACAAATAACTATTTCTGTTAATTTAATTGACACATCATTACAATGACTTCATACAGTGGAACATAGCATAGCAAGCATAATTAATTCCAGAATCTTACTCATATTGCAATACACTCCTTAATTGAAACAATTTATCCCATATAAATTAACGTAAAATACAACAATGCATCCAATGTAGAAAAAGCACTAAAATTTCTATCTTATTCATGCCATTTATTCAAGCAAATATTTTTTCGCTGAAGGACCAAACACTTCATTGATCCAATCACAAAAAAGATCATGTGTTGCCCAAGCCTTCTTTTTGCACCTCCACATCACAGTTAACTTGCTTTTATGGACTTTACACTTCTTGGAGTTTCTGAATCATAAACAAGCAGCAATTTAATTTTTCAATCCCCGTTGCAGTGGCACAGAACAGCAATTTGAGATGGTCTTTCATTGGCTTGTGACCAGAAATGCATTCTCCTCTGCTCTTATAAAGGTATGCTTTGGCATCTTTTTCCAGAACAGAGCCATCTGTCATGGTTAAAAACCTATTGCAGAAGATAACCCTTAGAATCTATGAGCATCTTGAAATTGCTGATGAAGTTCTCTGCTGTGTGTTGGTGCTGGCCACTTTGCTGCACCTCACAACACTGTGGATGCTGGTACTTCTTTTAAACTTCTCGAACTACCCCCAGCTTATCTTAAACACCTCTTTGGCTACTGTTGATCCTGGCATCTTCTTAACAAGGTCAGCGAAAATCATTCTCATCTTCTCACAAGGTGTGTTGTTAATAAGTCGCATTGCAACTGCTTTTCATGTATTCATATAAGGTGCAAGTTTTCGACATCATCCAGAATATGAAACCATTGTTTAGATATTCTTGTCACTCCCTTTGAAGCATCATCTCCTTAATTTTGTCCTTGTTCTTGAGGACATTGCAAATACTTGATGTAGACTGATTGCATGTGCATGCTAAATCAACAACGCTCACACCACATTCAGGTTTTTCAGTGATTTTACATTTCATTTCTAAGTTAATTTTCTTTTTCTTATGGCCATCTTTTAGCCTCCGGGGACATATTTATGAAGGTTATTAAAATTTGGACAAAAAAAGAATACTGTGTTAACACAAGTTCAGAAGAATGCGTGATCAAAAGCTGCACTAAGATGGCAGCAGAAAGAGCACTAGACCCAGACTGCAGTATGTACTAAAGATCATTGTCACTCATTATGAGAAACATCATTCATTAAGTGAGTCACTTCTTTACAATTTGTTTTCCTCGTTACAAGAATTGTACATTATGGGAGGTGCTTGTAAAGTGAGGTTCCACTGCACATTCTTTTTATCATCATCAGAAATAGAAAACTGAAATCTACACCTTGGATCATGGATGAACTAAATGGTTCACAAATCTCAGAGATGCAACCCACAAGACATAAAAACCAAAGTCTCATCTCAAGGAAAATCATGTTACCTACAGGCAGATATGGATCTGAGTCTGTGAGTAATGTTGAACTTTGACATCCTGAAACCTTGACACACAACACACAAAGAGAGCTTTAATATGGAATAAACTGTGTGGTCCAGGAATAAATAACAGAAAAGCAAAAGCCGCAGTTGTACCATTGCCATGGGTGAAAAGCTGAACCAATACACCACATTATTGGGAGCATTCCTGGACCACAAACAAAATAATACTTATTATTTTGGAGAGAAAATGGTACCGAGTGCAAAATTCTTTCTTGTGATTGTTACAGTAAATACCATACAAAATTTATTGCACATACTGTAACAACACCTAATAAGCATGACTTCATGACTATGCTTCTTATGTTCATTAATAACCCTCTCCTGCTCACAGTAACAATCATCTGCTATCATCCCCTGACTGCCTGGGAACAGAGACTTGTCAAGCCACCAATCAAAACTACTGTCACAGCACCATGAACTACCACCTCATTTGTCTTTGGCACTACCCAAAGTTTTAAAACACATAAACCACAATCTCAAACAACCAACTACTTAACGAAAAATAATCTACTACATGAGTAGGAATCAGGCATTCCCAAACATCTCAACTCTTCATCAAATGTAGAAAAAACAATCTATAGTTAGCTATGAACAAACAAGATGAAATTACCATATGCTATCAGATTACAGCAAGACCTGTGACACTGTTGTCTTCAGTATTTTACTTACCAAGCTTAATAGCCTAAATTTTCTATAAGGGTAGGACAATTTTTTTAATGTATTCTGACGTCCTGTGAACAACACAAGATTTCCATCACTACAAAGTCTCAATCAACAACAAGTAGTATCAGGTACCCCACATTGAGGTATTACATCAAATATTTTTTCATTGTTGTCCATAGTATCATTAGATATCCCCCCATGGAAGCACCACATATATGTTCAATCCACTAGGGACATTTAAGTGCAAGGTTTCTAGTAGAAGACATCATTTTAAAGCATGGAGCACCCAGTGTGATGATCTGTGATCATGGAAAACTTTTCCCGTGGAGACTACTATCAGAGGTAATTTCAAGTTGTGACATCACCCACAGAATAACTGCCTACCACCGAAAATGAATGGCCTCAAAGAACTCGTTAATAAGATATTGGGATATGATACTGCCCATTGTGACATTTGCATATACTCAGCAAGGTAAGACACTACATGTTTCACACTGTTCTATCTGACTCATTGTCATGAGGCTGAAATGCCAATGGATACACTGTTCCCATTTCAGCTGGATGATATTCAGGATGACTACAAGAAACACAGAATCATGATGACAGCCTACTCACACACATACCCTAGGCACCCAGGAGAAAAAAACTGAGGGTGCTATAACAGCAAGGAAAACTTCACTGGCCTCCCAGATCGACTGACATCTTGTGTTGAATCACGTCCAGCCCAGAACTTGGTGCACCATTCCCTGTATAAATTCTTCATTCTCTGGTGGATGTCTACCAGGTTCTGTCATTCAGGAGGGGGGGGGGGGGGGGGGAACCAACTGAATGCACGTCGAAAGACATGAATGTCACATTACATATATGCTGCAGCTGTGCTCTAAAATGGAAACTTGTTTGATTGTCTGTAATATTTAACCACTTTCTTTAGTTATGAAAGGCCACTTGTAAAATTTTTCTAGGCTCCTTAGGGTCTATATCGGTTACTAATCTGTTTTTCAATATATGTCAATGTATGGAATGCCAGCTGATCACCTTATGTTGTGAAAAGGTCTAAGTGCAGCATATTGTTTTCTTTCAGGGACTACTACTTGTTACTTGGAGATAGTGGAAATTGTTTTCAAAACGGTGAATCTAAATGAACTAAAAAGTAAACCTGACATATTTATTTTGAATAATTACTAACTGTTTGAAGAACCTAACAATGACCAGAAGAAGGTAACCTAACAGGCTTATAATTACGCAATCGAAACTCCAAGTAGGAATACCAAGAATGTAGCAAAATACAGATTACTACTTACCATAAAGAACACATGTCAAGTTGTAGACAGTCACAATTAAAAGACACTTACATATAGTTTTCAGCCACAGCCTTCATCAGTAAAGGACACACACACACACACACACACACACACACACACACACACACACACACACACAGAGGAGGCATGATTGCCAAATCCAGCATCTCGGTCCACAATGCAACTATCATGTGGGATGCAAGCAGCAATCTGGAGGAGGCAGGGAAGGGGAAGGGATAGTAGTGTATGGGTGGGTAGAGAGACCAACACTGTCTAGTGGAGAGAGCAGGGACTTGACTGCCAAAAGGCAGTGACAGGATCTTGCAGGGTAGGAAGATGGGGAAAAAAGTGCAAAAAAGCATATGAGTGGGGAAAGACAGGTGGATGTGTTGCCAGAGGGCTGCAAATAAACATAGTGGGAGATGAGAATGGGGAGGAGATGATAGGAGAGAGGGGGTGGAAACTTGTGTGGAGGGTGTGCGGATGGTATGTTGCTGCAGGTTGAGGCTGGGATAATTATGGGAGCAGAGAATGTGTTGTAAGGCTAAATTCCATCTGTGTAGTTCAGAAAAGCTGGTGGTGGAGGGAAGGGTCCAGATGACATGGGTAGTGAAGCAGCCATTAAAATCAATAGTGTTATGTTCAGCTGTATCTTGTGCCACAGGATGGTACACTTTGCTTTCGGTTGGATTGTTTGGGGGAGGAGACCAGACAGCGAGGTCATCAGTCTCATTGGATTAGGGAAGGACGGGGAAGGAAGTTGACTGTGCCCTTTCAAAGGAACCATCCCAGCATTTGCTGGGAAATAACAGAAAACCTAAATCAGGATGGCCAGATGCGGGATTGAACTGTCGTCCTCCCGAATGCGAGTCCAGTCGACTTTGCTCTTGGCCACAGTTTGTCAGTGGCCATTCTCCTGTCCAAAAAGATTTTGGGCCTGCAGCCAGTCGTCGTAAACTTTATTGCACGATATTTCGGCAGAACAACTGCCAGCCATCTTGAGGTGAGCCGAATGAGGACTGACAAAGATATTCTGTGCTGCCTCTAATTGAGAAGGCTCTGTTAATTTGCTGGGATACTTGAGCCGGCAAATTAACAGAGCCTTCTCAATTAGAGCCAGGAACCGGGAAGTAGATAAAGAGGAGAATGCACCAGCCAAGTCCCTAGCTTTTCTTCCCTTTGTTTTCTTCCCTTTGTTGAAAATAAGATAGCGAGGATTCTTAATAATTTTCATGTGAAAGTGGTTTTTCATCCACCTTCTAAGATTTAGGATTTGCTGGGATTGGTGAAGGATGATTTGTTACTGCAGAGGGCGGGAATTTACAAAATACTGTGTCAATGTGGTATGGCCTATATAGGACAGACAACACGTACAGTAGAAGAGCGATGTACAGAAAATCAGTGTTTCACTCGCCTACTGCAATCCAGTAAGTCTGCAGTTGCAGAACATTGTATTCCTAATGGACATTCAATGGAGTACAACAAAACTTCGATTTTGGCCACAGCAACACCTTTTTGGGGCTCAATTATCAAAGAATTCATTGAAATATGCATTGCAGGAAATCTAATGAACTGTGACAGTGGTTACCAATTGAATAATGCATGGAATCTCATCATCTCTGAAATTTGCTCAAGATGAAGACGCCACATGACTTTGATAGCTGTGACCAGTGACAATACCAATGGCAGCTGAGTATTGCACTTCCACCAGCGAGGGCACTGTCATTGGGCAGTGTGGCCCTTGTGTCTCCGCGACTGCAATGCATGGGTGGCAGTACTACCAAAGCACTATATAAGATGGAGGGCAGAATGTCTTTGTCAGTCCTAGTTGGGTTCACCTGAAGATGGCTGGCCGTTGTCCTGCCGAAATATCATGCAATGAAGTTTATGACAACCGGCTGCAAGCTCGAAATCTTTTTGAACAGTTGATTCACTGGGAAAATTTCAAATTTTACATCATTCAACCTAGTAGACAGCTGGTTGGTGGAATGCTTTCCAGCCTGAGATGCTGGAGTTGGCACTCGTGTGTGTATAAAGTGTGCTTGCCTTTGTATGTGAATGGTGCATATGTCTCTCCTTTACTGATGAAGGCTGTGGCAAAAAGCTATATGTAAGTGTCTTTTAATTGTGCCTGTCTGCAACTTGATGTTTCTTTTTTACAGTAAGTAGAAATTTGTCTTTTTCTAAGGCACATAGCATGTTGGGAAGGTTACAGTCACACATGCCTGTGAAATGGTTCTGCAGACAAAGCTGCAGATATATAAAAATGTAACTCTACTTAAACAGACAGCCAAAGACATGTATCCCCTGTGATAGTTGATAAAATAAGGAAAATCACATAATCATTGAAAAGTAAAACCTCCACTGGTATAAATTACATTTCCAGCAGTGTGCTTAATGCATGTTTCAGTGAAAAATGCAAAGTTTCGGCTCATATTTGCACCATTTCCAAATAACAAGTAGTTGTTCCAGAAAGAATGCAATATGCTGTTGTTAGGCCTCTTCACAACACTGGAGATCCAACAAGTGTTGCAGACTATCATCCCACATTGCTTTAAATCATATTTTTGAATGCTCTTTAAAAAGCTGCATATAACATAATACTGGCACACTTCAGAAACCTAAACAGCAGTAATGTTTGACAGTTTGGTTTTTCAGAAAGTGGTTCCTATGGATCAAGCAATCTTCTAATTTGCCAATGATCTGTTAGTATTCTTAAATAGTAAAAATTGTCAATCGATGTCTCATGTAATCTTTCTCTTGGGTACATCACAAGATACCCTTAGAGGTGGCCTGGCTTATGGAATCACAGGCCCTGTAGGTAACTGATTAAAACCATACCTTCAAGACAGATGGCAGAAGATAGTGAATTACATATGTTTCAGATTGCACATTCAAAAATGCAGTGACCTTAGAGTTGGGCACAATATGTAACTGAGACTCTGAGGATTCTGTGCTTGGGACTTTACTGTTGTGTGAATGTCCTGCTCCCACCCACCAGCAAAATAAATAATTTAAATAATTTCACAATGTTTGCTGATGACATAAGGATTGTAGTGGATAATATGCCAGTTTTTAAATTAGGGTCTAATGTGAATGACATTCTTGAGGAAGTTCTGACCAGTTTCACAGTCAGGTTTCTCATTGTCATAGGCAATGGCTTTTTTTCTTTTTTCTTTCCATGAGGATCATTTTCTTCTATGAATTCATGAAAAGGTAAGACCAATCCTGACACCACATTTTCTACTACAGTGAGGGCAAATACTGTCAATACCAGCCACAGATTGCTGCAAAATGTTTGTCATGAGGTTTTATCATTATTTTTTGTGGTTCAGTTTATCTGGTTGTAGAGTCTGTCATTGCTGTTTGAAGTATTGTGAGACATTGTAAATGGTCTGAATCCATGTCAGATAATCAGAAGCAGTGGTTTCCCAATTGCTAGTGCTGATCTGGAATTTTCAAAATTATGACTTCAGAACAGCTTTGTACCATTCATTTGTCTTCCTTGTTTTCATCATTCATGTTGAGTTGGGGACACATTATTTGTTTTGGTGGATATCTGTCTGGCATGCAGATAATATGTCCACCCCATCAAAGCTCAATAGCGTTTGTTTCCTCCAGGATACCAATAATGTTATGTTGGTCTTGCCATTTCACATTCAGCAGTCTTCTGAAGCAGCACTGATGATCTGTTTCCCATTCTATAGGTGATCGATGCCTGACAATTGTAAGTGAGAGTCTGTATAATGATTGTCTCATAGACAAAGAGGTTGGTCAGAGTGCTGAGGTTGTTGAAGACCTTCTTCTGAAAATGGCCAAAAGCTGCATTAGAATTCCAGAAACCACCTTGAGGTGTGTGGTGGAGGGTACTATGTGTGCCACTGTCAGTTCCCACCTCTCCTGTTCCAGCTGAGAATTTTGTGGGAAGAACCTCCATGCAAGATCAAATCTCTCTAATTTTATCTCCATTGTCTTTGTGCAAGATATAAATAGGAGGGAGCAATCACTACTTAAAATATTTAGAAATGTATGCTTTCAGAATTTTTTCAGTAACCTACACTGTGAAGCCAAATGTGTCTCTTGCAATGTCTGCCATTGGAGTTGGCTGAGCATGTCCATGATGTTTTTGCATTTGATAAATGAAGCTATAATTAAATGCACTACTCTTCTTTGGATCTTCTCCGCTTCCTCTAACAATACTGTCTGGAATGGATCCTAGGCCTATGAGTAATACTGAAGTATTTTTCGAACGAGGATTTTATAAGCTACCTCCTTTGTGGGTGGAAACACTTATTGAGGATTTTTTCAATGAATCTCAGTCTGGGATTTACCTTACCTGAAATTAGTTTAATGTGGCCATTCCACATTAAATTGTTCTTTAAGCATACTGCTAGATGTTTTGTGGATGTCAGTGGTTCCAGTACTTGTTCTGCAGTCATGTAATCATACAAAATTGCATCTTTCTGTCTGTTTATGAACAACACATTACATTTGTACAGAGTCAACTGCCAATCCCTGAACCAGTTGTAAGTCCTCCACAAGTCTTCCTGCAGCTCTCTACAATTTTCTAGCACTGTGACTTCTCAGTATAAAAAAACATCATCTGTGGAAAATCTCATGGAACTTCTGACATTATGCAATACCGTATTTCAGCAACAATATTTTTATTAGTCATGAGATGACTACTACAGTAAGGAAAGTACTCAACACAGTGCAGGATTTCACCACTGAGTGTTATGACCGTATCTGTACAGTTGGTATATAGTGAAGGTTAATGTAAGATGTAAGCTTTACTGCTGTTAAAATCTAGACAGATGGTCAATTATGAATATGTTCAAAATTGCATGGAGGGCTCTGAGTTAGTCACATTATAATCTGCATACTGGAGTTTGATGAAGGAATTTGTGATCAACTAAGCCATAGCTCTTAGTCTATTAAAAATGAAAATTCCACCACCCATCCTGCACACTATTGAAACTTCTGATGATAGTTTTCTTTCAAAGGGTGTAGTCAAGGTCCAACAAATATTGAAAACAAGATAAGAGCAATCCTTGCATATCCTTGCTTAATTCCTGTTTTTATTTTAAAAGATTCTCTGGATCCACTTTAATTGTTGAGAACAGTAGTGATCATGTTGTCATGCAGCAAGTGAAGGATTTGTATGAATTTTGAGGAACATTCACTCAAGAATAGGACCCCAGCTGAAGCATGAAAGATCTCAGTTTTCAGAGAATTGGAACTAGACAAAGGATGAAGGTATTTGTAGAATGTTATCACAGGAATAAGCAATGTAAGGACACACATTGTATCATAGACCTTTTGTAAATCTCGCTTCTGAAAGAGAAGGCACTATTCATGAAATTGCAGTTGACATAGTACCAAGGAAGGAGGTTTGGAGTTGACTGAATGTTGAAGGAAATAATGTTCAGTGGGAACAAGGAGACGGTTAGCATAGGCAGGTGGCATTCACAGTGACAGCAAAGCACCTGGTACTAATGGAGAACGAATTATGGAAAAGAAGTGGTTGTTGTCCCTAATATAGGAAATTAAGCTGCAACTACTGGACTGAAGCTACCAATCTACAAGATTGTCCATGCTTTCTGTGAGAACACAGCAGCCACACAATAGAATGTCCCAAATGGCTGAGTTTGTGTATCGTCTTCCTCACCAAGCATAGTAAAAATATTCAAACAAAAGGCAGTTCCAATATTTGCTTTAAAATGTTTTCCTTTTCTAGGGCACTTGTAGTGGTTATTCTATTATCTCATATTTTTGCCTTGTCTTTGAATCTCTTTCCTTTAGTGTTTGACCAATGAAAGGTTTCATGTCTCATGAATCTGGAATATTTTAAGTTTCTGCTGAAATATATTTATTACCCTGTTTATGCTTATGTCCACTATTTTATTATTTTTCTATTATAATTATCAGGTTTTGCATTAGTTCCTACTTCCCATGAAAAGTTTCAAAAGTTTCATGTTTGATGATTCTGACACAATTCAAGAATTGCTGTAAATTGTTAATTTCCTGTATGCACTAGTAGTCTCCTATTTATTCTTAGCACTATGTTTTCAAAAACCATGTTCATAAATAAGGTACTCAGAAATCAAAGCATATGGGTCATTGTATAATTTAATTAATAGACAATTTTTCTAGAAATATTATATGCATAGTGTTCAACTATGCATATAACTTCTTTTTATATTTGGCTCTTGTTCAGCATATATTTTTGTTGTCCTGTATCTTTTATATATGTACATTATAAGTTGCATGGAGCAAATAAATAAATTTTGATCAGTTTTTCTGAGTTAAAGTGAAGCATTGTGAAAGTAAGTCGGAATTTCAGACTTAAAATACTGTTTTTTTATAGCTGGTAAGAGATTTTGAATTGTGACAGAATACTACATCTATATGTGTGCAGTCATCTATAATTAAATGCTACAAAATGCTTTTAATATATTGCTATTTTAAAGAAAGAATGGGCTTACATTACACAACTTACATAATAATATCATATATGATCAAACAACAAGTAAGTAGCTGAGATAAAAATTCACAGGTATTTCATATAGCCATTTAAAATAAATACATATGAGTACAAAAAATAAAAATTATCAATGTTATTACTGGTTATGGTGCTACAGATGTAGTTATCTAACTGACTGCATGTTTAATATGACAGCCAAATTCTTGCTATGGAATCAGAGACGGAACATTTTTAGTTTCTTTCATATAAAGCAACTCAGTATCAAAGAAACATGCTAGTAATAATGGATCTATGCACAAGAGTCCATCTGGGCTGGGAAAAGAGATCTTGATTTCTGGGTGGAAAGATAACAAAAAAGCAAGTGTACCCTTCTGTTTCCATGACAGTGATGAGATTTTTATGAGAGAAGTGGCACTAGTAATGAATTGGTTCCCTGTTCCTTCTGTGTAACAACAGATTTATTCTCATATATAAAAACTACAATATGAATAGCAAGTACAATGTGAATATTTAATATTTTAGCTTTATGTGATGGATGGAACCCAATTTTTCAAATCCATGATCACAAAAATCTTAGCCATTCTTTTCATACAAGTAATGTGTGAGTAGTATTATTTTCTAGAGAAGGCTTTTTAAACAATCTAGTTCAATACTTATTTTAACTTTTACTTTGTACCTTTTTGTTCTTTAAATTTGACTCTCATTTATAAAATACTGTGTATACTGAGATGTAATGGCAAACAGTAAATTTTGTAAGATATTTTAAATTAATCTCAAGGCAAAAAGTGTCCTATGCACTACAACTGATCTTTCATGTGCAGTTGCTATAAAGTCTCACAAAACTGTTGTGTTTTATGAACGCCACTTTTAATGGTATCTATTGGCCAAATGCTGTTTTCTGGAACTGAAATATTAGGTGCACTTATCCAGTAGATTCACTGAGTTGATCTGAATTTCTTTTGGAAATTGTTCTGCTGTAAAGCAGTTGCAGAACATTGTTATACAGAGTAGAACTGTGTTGCTGCAGATGACTGCAACTCTATTTGTCCCATCTTAAACTGAAGCCGCTGAAGCCATCGTAGAAGGACTATGTTACTCAAGGAATGAGTCTCATCTGGAGGTGGCATTGCTGGTGTGACCACAGGTGGAAAGTTACGACATCCCTGAAGGCGAACATGCAGATGTCCTGGAAGCTGTGAAATATGGAAATAGCAATAAGCACTAATTGCTACAGGAAACTCAAATAACTGGTTGCAAGGTGTGAATGAAAAGATTGGACTTCATACGAGTCATCATACACCACAAGTTTGAAGATTATCTGGAAAAATTAAAGAAATGCTTTGAGAGAACTGTAAATGCAGCATTATCTCAACAAATGTAGAAAGTCAAATAATACATTTTTTTTACACTTACCTGGATATGATACGCAAACAGAACAGGACTCCAAATTGGCAGAAGTTTACTCAAAACAGCAGAGTTGCATTCAAGAAGAGCTTCTAGGAGGCTTAGAAAATGTAAATTGACCATTTCTGCCAACTGAAACAGCAACACGTTTTATATAGCTATAGAAAAGGCAGGATTGTTTAAACAAGTGACAGCACATGTTATAAGACAGATGTCACAACTGAGAATGTGTATCTCATGCTAGAAACATGGCAAGTGGAAAATACTGTAGAGGAAGATTCACACATGATATCAGCTGAAGAATAAATCCACAGCATGCAACTTTAAGGAAACAGTGTGATCTTTTGGAGAATTATGGAATACATGTGATGTGCAGGTGTGACTACCATACTGTATTAGAAGAAAGGGATCAGAGAAAGCAGACAGCATTAACTGGAGGTTTTGAACCTTCCTACTACCAGTCATGTCATTGCAAAATATTTCAGTGACAATTGGTTAAGGTCACATTGACCCCCACCACAACACCTTTCAGACAACCACCATGACCAGTAAGGATTGGAATGTCATCTTGTCAAGAGGTCATGGCAAGATACAGAGTGGGAGCACATACACTGTCATCAAAAGTATCCAGACACCCCCAAAAACATATGTTTTTCATATTAGGGGCATTGTGCTGCCACCTACTGCCAGGTACTCCATATCAGCAACCTCCGTAGTCATTAGACATCATGAGAGAGCAGAATGGGTCATTCTGCGGAACTCACGGACTTCGAGTGTGGTCAGGTGACTGGGTGTCACTTGTGTCACACGTCTGTATGCAAGATTTTCCCACTCCTAAACATCCCTTGGTCCACTGTTTCTGATATGATAGTGAAGTGGAAATGTGAAGGGACACATACAGCACAAAAGCATACAGGCTGACCTCGTCTGTTGACTGACAGAAATCTCCGACAGTTGAAGAGGGTTGTAATGCATAATATGCAGACATCTATCCACACCATCACACAGGAATTCCAAATTGCATCAGAATCTACTGCAAGTACTATGACAGTTAGGCAGGAGGTGAGGAAACTTGGATTTCATGGTTGAGTGGCTGCTCATAAGCCACATATCACACTGGTAAATGCCAAACAATGCCTCACTTGGTGTAAGGAGCATAAAACAGTGGATGACTGAACAGTGGAAAAACGTTGTGTGGAGTGAAGAATCATGGTACACAATGAGGCAATCTGATGGCTGGGTGTGGGTATGGCGAATGCCCGGAGAATGTCATCTGCCAGCATGTGTAGTGCCAACAGTAAAATTCGGAGGTGGTAGTGTTATGATGTGGTCATATTTTTCATGGAGGGGGCTTGCACCCCTTGTTGTTTTGCATGGCACTGTCACAGCACAGGCCTACATTGAGGTTTTAAGCATCTTCTTGCTTCCCACCACTGAAGAGCAGATCAGGGATGGCGATTGCATCTTTCAACACTATCGCGCACCTTTTCATAATACACAGCCTGTGGCAGAGTGGTTACATGACAATAACATCCCTGTAATGGATTGGCCTGCACAGAGACCTGACCTGAATCCTACAGAATACCTCTGAAATGTTTTGGAAAGCCAGTTTCGTGCCAGGCCTCACTGATCGACATCAATACCTCTCCTCAGTGCAGCACTCTGTGAAGAATGGGCTGGCATTCCCCAAGAAACCTTCCAGCACCTGACTGAACATATGGCTACAAGAATGGAATCTGTAATCAAGGCTAAGTGTGGGCCAACACCATATTCAATTCCAGCATTACTGATGGAGGGCACCATGAACTTGTAAGTCATTTTCAGCCATTTGTCTGGATACTTATGATCACATGGTGTAGTTTTCAGATATGAAGACCACTTGTGTTATGAGTGAATGACCACAAAATGTTTGCATGTAGTCACTCTGGACAAGAATCAGGATTCCTTTTAGCTGTTTATCGCATGAAGTACAATAAGCGTTGTTATTAGTACATGATTAAAATCAACATGACAGTGAGTATTATTCATAAATACTGTTAATATACAAACATGTACTAAATACAATATATGTTAGAACACTGAGTAAAGTAATTAGTCAAGCATTTAAATACAATTAATAAATTAATATAAATAGATATACAGGATGAGCTAATAAGACAATGAATACACTTATCATCTGTAAAGCTAATAACAACAGCACATAAGCAGAATAATTAAGACCATAAGTACAGTTACTATCTTACAAAATGATATCTGCATTGTTTAGTTCATAAAATCCTATTATACTGTAAAATACATGGATGAGAAAAAGGATTATGACCATTTGCTTAATAGTGTGTTGGAACACAACACAGCAGCAGTTGTGTATGGCGTGGCTTTGACAAGTCCTTAGTAGAGTTCCGAGTGTATATGACACTAGATGTCTACATACAAGTCATGCAACTATTGTAAATCACAGGTGAGTGGTTTGTGGGTGTGAAGCTAGTGCCTGATAAGATCCCAGGTGAGTTCCATAAGGTTAAGGTCAGGCAAATTTCATGGCCAAGGTGTCAATGTGTGTTCAGTATCACACTCGTCAAACCACTGTAGTATGATTTTGGCCTTGTGAGACAAATAGTAGTACTGCTGGAAGATAATATGGCCATCAGGGGAGACCTCAAGCAGATGAGGTAATGTTCATGTAGTCCACAGCTGTGCTGTCATGGAGTTTTTGATTACTTCCACAGGCCCCATGGAGGTCTAAGTGAACATTCTCCAAGGCATAATACTCCCTGCCATCATACATCCAAGGTGCAGTGAATATTAATGTAATTCATCTAACCAGGAGGTATGTTTCCATCGATCCATGGCCTAATCTCAATGTCCTTCCAACCCACTGCAGTCATGACTGATGATGTCATTGGATCAACATAGTGACATATAGAGGTCACTCTATATGTCTATATACTCTGGAGCCCTATGTTCCACAGTGTGCTAAACAATGTGCTTCATAACATTTGTGCCTGAACCAATATTGTAATCTGCATCAGACCTGCTACAGGGTTGGGAAGCCTCTGACATCCATATTCCATGATGAGGTACAGATGTCCAACACCTGGTCACCTACTTATAGTTTCACTATACTTCAACCATTTTCTGTAGATGCTCATGACAGTAGCATGTTAACAGCCAACCAGCTTTGGTGCTTCTGAGATGCTCATTCTAAGGTCCTGAGCCATAACAATATGCCTTAAGTTTAAGTTACTTATGTCTGTGAATTTTCCCATTTGTGGCCTGTATCATTGCAAGAATAATTCCCAATTCACCTGTGCTCTGCTTATATACTTTCCTTACTGCATCACTTTCCTGAAAGTTCACCAGGCAGCATTCAGTCTTATGGATAGTAGTGGTCCTAATTTTTTGGCTCATCAGTGTAGGTGATCTGTTAATCAGTTGTTCTGATGTTATAGCTATGTATTTCATCACTGTTAAAGAGTTTCATGTCAATATTTCTGTCAAAGAGAACACAGCTGTAAATGTATAGATTAACAATGCTCAAGTAGCCTGAGCATAATAAAAAAAAGAGTGCACCTTAAGTCTACTCTTACAAATTATCTGTAATAATCAGTTTTAGTATTTTGAAAATGTCAATAGTGTGAAGACTGTGTTGTCAAATGAAAAAGCAATATGAAATATGTGACCGGAGTACACTACTTCAAAGATGTTGGTCATCTCCATCTGTGGTGTATTTGCAATGGTATGGTGGGTAGTTACCTGGTGATTCTGCCATCCAGTCATAAAAACAGTAATTTCATATAATGTTTTATTTTGTGTCCCATCTGGTAGCTAGGTTACATGATCATAAGTAGAGAGCTATAGCACTGCATCACCTGCTGAGGAGTTGGTCAACACACTGTTAGTCAGTTGCAATAATTGGGCAGATGTACGACTCAGTGCAGGATGTGCCAAGGCACACAGAGTTAAACTGTGGAGCACAGTACAGATGACAGCATCATTATGGGCAGCTAAGAGGTGTGTTTGCACAGGACAATGAACAACAGCAGAGTTTGCCTGCACAAGGTGATGGCAGCTATGCTGTTAAGTGGCCCAAAAACAAACTGTGGATCCCCAAGGTAGGCAGCCTGCACTAAATGGAAGTTAACCAGCAGATGGCCCACCAGCTGGAAGCACCAAGTCAGCAGCACTTGGACTTAGGCAGACTCGCTGCTAGTGTCTAGGAGCAACAGCTTGATGATCCATTTGAGGATGTTGATCAGTGTAGACTTCCCCTCATAGCTGGCTACTGGTAGTGACTGGTACTGCTTGTCTAGAATGGGAAGTTATTGCATGAATGTAGTCCACCAAAGTTTTTGAAAAGTCAGTGCTTTCTCTCCATCAGAACTGGGTCACAAGATGTACTCATAGGGCAATCATGACATTACCACCCCATGGACCCAGTTTTTCCACAGGTGTAGTGTGTCATGATGGTGTTGCAAATTCACTTTTCAGGAGACCAGACTGCTGAATTTAGCAATTTCAAGATAGTCTGAATACAGGTTCTTGCACAAGAACACCTAGCACTGAGGTCACCCTGCAGTGACGTCTATCTGCTGAGTCAGTCAGGGGTCTCTTCTGCTAGGCTACACAAATCTATGGTGCAGTGTGTGTCCTCTCTTTGGAAGATCTGTTCCACCAGATCATAGAGTGTCCATCCTTCTGGAAAAGGTCTCAACTCACTTTTTGCACCTGAAAAATTAGATTTTCTTTACTGTAATTCAGCTTGAACCAAAATGTCCATTGGCTATTTACTCAGCCAATTCTTACTTCCTAAGGTTGACTCAGTTGACAGGTAGCTGGTGTAATGGGCTCACAGGTGGGAGAGCAGTTTTTCTCCTTAAATAGATACAGGCTGCACTAAGAAGAGTTAAAACTACAGTGGTACCCAAAACTGAAACACTTATCATCAAAACTCTGTGGGGCCAATTATTATGGTACTGCTGCATGTGTGAGCATCTGCTCCACATTCATCCCTTCTTTTTGAGTTGCCATTAGCTTGTGCTGTGAGTGAAGAAGGTCATATCCAGTGATGTCATTGAGATGGGTCTATTTCTTGGCTGGGAGTACTCCCAGTAGTTTATCTGGATAGTACAATAAGTATTACCCCATATTCACAATGATAGTACCAGTTGTGGTATCCAGGAGATGAAAAGTTGGTCCAGATATGTCATAAGCTGTACCATTGATTAACAAACCACTGCCTTTCAGCTGTAGTCATACTGTACCCCTTGGTTGATCTTGCACATAATGACTTGCAACAACCACCTCATGCTCATACATGGACTATATCTAATGTAGCTCTGCTTTTTGAAAATAGGGTTGCAGTGCCACGACATCCCATGGCTATCCTTTTGCTCTGCTCCTTCTAGAAATAACTGCACCTCACATGCTTCTGTAACACTCTTGATCACTTGGGTCAGGTGCACACACAAACCCATTCTCTTTCTGTTACTTGCACAGTAAGGATAGTATGTCACCATATGTCCCCCTACATAATCAGTTACACCAAAACAAATCTCATCTTAAGTACACTGACAAGTGAAACAAATCAAAATGAGCAATCTTCCAAAGCCCCATACTAACAAGACAAATAACCGAGAAAAAAATAAAAAAATCAGAATGAAATATAACTGTTAACAGTGATTCTCCTAGATCCTGTATAGTCCTCTACATATAATGACAGGGAAATCCTCAATGTGCCATAAATCATATAAATCCCTTACTTATCATCATACAAAAGTCACTACATGATTAATCTAAAATATTCCAATCAGTGAGATATAGGACAAGACAAAATCACTTCAGATACCAGAAGTCTACAACATAATCCACAACATACTGCAAACATGGAAAAAACATACTGCTACCATAAATCACAAAAAATGTACATTCAGAATACCAAATTCACACACACAAAAAATAAGACATCAGTAGACAAAATTCTTCACAGTAAATGCAGCCAATCTCTCAACCATCTATGATTCCTTTCCCTGTTTAGAATATCCAATGTACATGATCCACACCTGGAAATACACTATCAAGTATATGCAAAACTCCAGTTATGTCACCTGATGTCATTTTATAACAGAATCTTGCCAGTTCACTTAAAAATAAAACACATTATTATGCTCCCCTCTGTCTAAGACCTTAATGTGAATGGAATTTTGCATGTGGCTTCCATGAGTGCTTCTGGTTCCGTATTCATCTTCTTACCCCTTACATTCCTCTTAGAGTTTAATGCTACCACCTGCAGCAATGTTTCTGGTGCACCTTTAAAATGATGAAAGCACCCCACATACACAATAGTCATATGCATAGGTAACTGTAATTTGACATGAACTGGCAATGGCATTTCAACAACTTAGTATGAATGTTGATACTGAGTGATGAAATTCCTTGTCTTGCCTTCCTGGGTATACGGGCTTGTCAATGTTACCCATTGCCCTGACTAACATTCTTGTAATGTATTATTATGATGCCCCATTCTTTCCTGGCATTCAAGTGTCTTGGTGTTCACCTTTTGCACTCGCTTCCATAACTCCTTCAATACCCTAGTGAAGTTCCATACAGGTTTCCCATTCTTTCCCATCTTTGGTTTGATAACCTCATATGGTGGAGGTACTTTGCTTCCATAACTATCTCATATGGTGACAGACCTGTGTTGTCAGATATTTTTGAATTATAAGCTGGGGAGTACCAGGGATTTTTCTGGCCAGGACGGTCAACAGTAGATCACATCTTCAGTTTCCGGCAGCTCACTGAGAAACTGGCTGAATATGGTAAAGGAGGTCTGAAAGACTACACAAGCAATTCTGAGAAGAGCAAAGAGGAAATACATAAAGAATATCATCACTGAAGCAGAAACAGACTTCAGAGGACAAAAGACAAGGGAAATGTTTCTGAGGGTGAAGTACCTCTGTAAAGGTCACCAGGCCAAGCAGAAATTTGTCAAAGATTCCTGTGATAAGATCCTGATGAACGATAGGGACGTAGGTGAGAGATGGAAAGAGTACTTTCGACAGCTGCTAAATTGTGATGAACCTGAACTGCAGTTTGATTTCCAGTACCCAATTACAACTGATGCAGACTATCCCCCACCTACCCTGGATGAGATAAAAACCAGAATCAGACACCGTAAACAGAATAAGAGTCCAGGTGAAGATGGAACAGAGGCTGAAATGATCCTGGCAGGAGGAGAGAAACTTGCAGAAAAAATACACAGACTGATACAGGTAATATAGACGAAAGAAGAACTACCAGGAGAATGGAAAACAGCTCTGATTTGTCCAGTACATAAGAAGGGCGACAAACTGAAATGTGACAACTATTGAGCAATCGCCCTGCTTAAAGTCTGCAATAAGATCCAGTCCAGTTGCTTCATACATAGAATTCAGCCAGTGGCAGAATCGGTGACCGGGGAGTACCAGGGAGGTTTCCGGCCAGGACGGTCAACAGTAGATCACATCTTCAGTCTCCGGCAGCTCACTGAGAAACTGGGTGAATATGGTAAAGATTTGCATATTTTATTTGTTGATTTTAAGAAGGCCTATGATTGCATACATTGCAAGAGCCTGCTCAACTGTTTAAGGGAGTTTGGCATAGCAGAGAAACTCATCAATCTGATAAATATCTGTCTGAACTAAACACATGCAAAGGTGAAGGTGGGAAATCGTGTAACTGAGGAATTTGAAATTGTGACAGGACTCAGGCAAGGAGATGGGTTGTCCCTATCCTGTTCAACTTTGCCCTTGAGAAGATCGTTTGCGAGACGTTCCAAGAGAATGAACGGATTGAAATCAAAGGAAAGAGACTGGCATACTTAGCCTATGCAGACGACATCTGTTTACTCTCTAGGTCAGAAGAGGAGTTGGAGCAAATGACCCAAGCACTAAAAGAGGCTGCCAGCAAATTTGGGCTAAACATAAACGAAGCTAAGACAGAGTACCTTGTTATGACGCATGGTCATTGTCAGACTGCTGATCATCTACAATCACTGCAGGTTGAGGACCATTCCTAAAAGAGAGTGCAAAAATTCAAATACCTAGGGGCACTTTTCACTGAGAACTCGTCATGTGAAGCAGAGATCAATGCCAGAATACAAGCAGGAAACCGATCTTACCACAGCCTAGCACAACTGCTTCGGTCCAAATCTCTCTCCAGACAGTTCAAGATTCGACTGTACAAAACCCTGATCCAGCCTGTTGTTCTATATGGCTGTGAGACATGGAGTATCCGGAAACAGGACTTCCATAAGCTCCTTGTCTTTGAGAGAAAAGTGCTTCGGAAGATCTTCAGCCCAGTTCTGGATGCAGATACAGGGGAATGGAGGATCAGATACAACCAAGAGCTTGAGGAACTATACCAGCAGCCTAACATAGCAGGAGCTGTGAAAGCCAAACGAATGCAGTGGGCCGGCCATGTAGCCTGGATGGAGGATCACAGATGGCCTCGGAAGCTCCTGGATTTCACACCTACAGGAAAGAGACCGCCAGGGAGACCCAAGAAGTGTTGGAGGGAGGGACTCCATAAAGGTTCAAAACAAATATCAATAGATGTGGATGAATGGTGGATAGCAGCAATGGACAGAATACAGTGGAGGAGGAAACTTGTAGATGTGTGCGGTCCACTGGGCCTGATCACGTTGTAGTAGTAGTAGTAAGCTGCTACCATCTATGATAAGAAAAGATCCCAGTCATTATTGTGGCTATTGAAGTAATATCTCAGCATCTTACTTATCCTGCAATGAGTGCATTCCAATTTTCTATTAGCCCATGGATAATAGGCTAGTTTGCAGTTTGCAAACATATAACTAGTGATATAACTGCTTTGTCAGCTCTGACATGAAGTTGGTGCACTGGTCTGGGATTAGCATTTCTGGGACTCTGAACTTTAGGAGCTAATTATTTACCATCACACACACTATCCTGTCCACCTATTGATTTGTTGATTTGGAGTAGTGCCATACATCAGGAAAAATGATCTATAATAGTCAGAATGTAGCAGTTTCCCACTGGTGTCTGGATAAAAGGTGCTAAAATACCCATTCCTGTTATCTTTTAAGTCTTAGTTGTCTCTGGCAAACCTTTGTGGCATGACTCATTGATGGCTTAAATCTTCACATTGTGCACATGACAGAGAACTTTTTACACACTGATCTACATATTGTTTCCTTGTTCTCCAACACTCACATTCTTTTACTCTTCTGTCTGTGGTTCTATGACCTCCATGCCCAGAAAATACATCATCATATGCTCCCTATCTAAAATACCATGGTTCTTACTCAGTTTGTGAATCACTTCAAAGTCAACCTCACTTAGCAGTAATGCCCATGTGTAAGTCTGCCTGATCCTTCAAACCTAACAACCACTTCATTGGTGCATGATCTGTCAATGCCTAATATTTATTCTCATATGGATTAAACTAAAAGTATGTCAGGATATGATGGTCATGTATGTGTGAGGTGTGCTTGCTTGTGTGAATGAATGTGTATGTGTTTCCTTTTCTGAAGAAGAATTTGGCTGAAAGCTGATGTTTAAGTGTCTTTTCATTGTGCCTGTCTGCAACTCAAAATGTCACCTTACAGTGAGTACCAGTCTGTCTTTCCCTATGTTGTAGATATTCCAACTTGTAGTTTCCATTGCTATATTCTGGTTGTTTCCCTTCATTGGTAGCAGAGGCTGAGATCAGCAGAAACTTCGTTATACATATAAACTTGCAGTTACACGTGTTCTGCTCTGAGAACAGTATTACAGTGTTTATATCTGTTCATTTATTTTTTGTGTGTCAACACACACATACACACACACACACACACACACACACACACACACACACACACACAGCGTGAGGCAACTAAGTCATAACATCCCTTGTATCTCACCAACCATAATAGATACAAAGGTGCCCTTTGGGCAGTGAATTTCAGGGACAGGGGCTACTTGGATACATCACATTTCATGTATGTGCTATTTTTTATTACAGACATATGAAGCAATCTTTTTTTTAAAATGGAATCCTATGTTAAATTTTAGCATAACATGATGGACTTAAACAGACAGTTTGAAATATGTGTATATCATAATATTTAGGCAAATAGTTTTTGAGGCACAGATATGTTCTCGTATAGTGTTCATCCTTAAAAGCAGTGTTGTCCAATATGACCTTTCCTGTTGACCACTAAGGAACTTAACAGAGAAGGCATTGTTCTCCTGCTTCTCGATAACGCCGCAAGGTGATACACGAAGTAGCTGGAGAAAAGGCTATAAATGTGCTGCTGGGGTAATGAGACATAGCATTTCTGTCACAGTTCCTTGGAGTAGACATGTACACCAATGAAGAAAAGTTAGATATGCTTCTAGTGTATGGTGAAAGCAGAAGAAATGCTGTTAGAGCAATAAAGCAATATGGAGAGCTGTATCCTGATCATGAGCCTCCTATGCACGAGCTTCTTGCACGTATTTTCAAGAAACTACTTGAATAGGGATCATGGAATGCCATACAGTGGACAAGGCAGAAAACTGCAGCTGGCGAGGTACATGAAGACAGCATTCTAGCATTCACACATAACGACCCTACTGTTTCGTTACAACATATCGTCTCAGAATGTGGTATCAGTCAGAGAAGTGTTCAATACATATTGCACTGGCATAGATTTCACCTGTTTCACCTCTCATTACATCAAGCACTCACTGGTGTGGATTTCAAACAGCACCAGGAATTCTGCCAGTTTGCTCTGCAGCGCCTACAAGATGATCCAACATTTTTTCAACGGGTGCTTTTTACTGATGAAGCAACTTTCACCAACCACGGTAATGTGAATTTGCATAATATACATTACTGATCAATAGAGAAGCCTCATTGGCTTCGACAGGTACAGCATCAGCAACCATGGAGTGTGAATGTGTGGTGCAGCATCATCAGAAATGTCATTGTGGGGATGTACGTCATTCTGGGTATACTAAATGGCAATAACTATGCGCAGTTCCTGTGAAACATTCTGCCCATTTTGCTGGAAGAGGTACCACTAACTACACATCAGTGCATGTGGTTCCAACATGATGGCTGTTCTGTTCACTCTTCCCGTGTGGCTACAGAGCTGTTAAATGAAAATTTACTGGATTTTTGGTACACTAAATGGCAATAACTATGCACAGTTTCTGCAAAACATTCTACCCATTTTGCTGGAAGACGTACCACTAACTACACATCAGTTCATGTGGTTTCAACATGACGGCTGCCTTGCTCACTCTTCCCGTGTGGCTACAGAGTTGTTAAATGAAAAGTTCCCGGATTGTCGGATAGGACGACAAGCTGAAGTGAAGTGGCCAGCCCAGTCTTCTGATTTGACCCCTCTTAATTTTTTTTCTGTGGGGAGCAATCAAACATAAAGTGTATGTTCAAATACCAACTACGGCAGATGATATGAAGCAACATAACATCGAAGCGTGCGCTGATATCTCATGTGATATCCTCGCAGCCATTCACAAATCATTCGAAAGCCAACTATAAATGTAGATTGCAGGAGAGGGGAAGCATTTTGAGCACATTCTTAAATTTAGTTTTGTATCATGCATAGTATGTATTTTTCATCCTTGTGTGTATTTTCTTCGTATTGTGATCAATAGTAAATATTTTCAAATAAAAAACAAATACATACGAAATAATTGTGATGAATAAGGACCTCGTCACTTACATTTGTATTTCTGTTACTTAAAATATATTAGAATCTTCTAGTGTTTTAATACTGTATGTTGTCTACTACTTTTGTAACAGTTGTGAAATAACTAAATAATATTTGTGTGACACCATCAGTTAATTTTTGTGCAAAATATTGTTGTATGTAATACTATTGTCGAGTAAATGGGTGTGTTTGTGTAAGGATGGACTCGAAACATTTACAATGTACTCTGCACAAAAGGAAACGTCACATTGGACAATGGCACTTCGAAGGATGAACACAATATGAGAATATATCTGTGTTACATAAACTATTTGCCTAAATATTATAAAAATACACATATTTGAAACCATCTTTTTAAAACCATCATGTTACAGTAAATTTAACATAGAGTTTGATTTGAAAAAACCAAAGATGGCCTCATACCTCTGTAATAAAAAATAGCACAAATACGAATTGTGAGGAATTCAAATAGGCCCTGTCACTGCAATTCACTGTCCAAACGGCATCTTAGTTGGGTTGATACAATGGGTGTTATGACTTAGCTGCCTCACCTTGTATATATATAACAATAATACATGACAAATATGTACAACTGAAACAAATGAGCTAATCTACCTTCCACAGGACCCAAATGGAATGATCATTTTTTTAATGAACACTATAGGAAAGAATCATTTTACAAACACTCATTTACTTAGATCACATTAATGCACCAAATTTAAAATTTAAAAAAAGTTTTTTTATTTGTTTATAAGGTAATAAACATATAGAACTACAACATATATATAGACAGACACACACACACACACACACACACACACACACACACACACACAAATTGGTTCTACTTAGAAATTCATCAATGGAGTAGAAGGATTTGGCCACCAATAAATCCTTTAGGCTTCTCTTACACTGAATTTCATTGGTTGTTAAGCTTTTTATGGTTGTTGACAAGTTATTGAAAATGTGTGTTACTGAATAATGCACACCTTTTTGTACAAGAGTCTAGTACTGATTCCATGAATTGAGCTGTTGGTTTGAAAAAGTGATATATTTTTAATGACAAATTTCATTAAGGAATTAGTACCCCTAGTTCCCTAAACAGGCTTCTGCAGGATGTTCTTGAGTCCACACCACATATAACTCTTATTGCTCACTTTTTTGCCTGGAAAACTTTAGCATGGCTTGATGAATTACCCCAAAAAATAATCCCATATGATGTTATGGAATGAAAGTAAGCATAGTAAGCCAGCTTTTCCTGTTACACCATAACATTCTAATTTACTTCAAAGGGTACTGTGATTTATGCAGTCAAATTCCTTTGACAGATCACAAAATATACCAGTTGCCCGCAATTTTTTGTCTAATAAATTAAGAACATTTTCACTGTAAGTGTAGATAGCCTTCTCAATATCAGAACCCTTTAGAAATCTTAACTGTGACTTTGACAGTATGTTATTTGTGATAAGATGGTTATAAAGCCAATTGTACATTATCTTTTCTAAAATTTTTGAGGCTGCTGGCAAAAGTGAAATTGGACGGAAATTTGATGCTATTTCTTTATCTCCGTTCTTAAAGTACTAGCTTAACTTGACTGGTTAAATGACTGGTTACACAGATAGCTTAATATGTTACTTAACTCAGAGTAACATTCTTTAATTAACTTGGTTGATATTTCATCATACCCACTAGATGTTTTTGATCTTAAAGATTTTATGATAGACATTATTTCTGCTGGTGTAGTGAGGGTCAAATTCATATTATGGAAGTTACTTGAAATGGCTGGTTTGCGGTATTCCATAGCAGCATCTACAGAACCTGACAACCCCATCTTTTCAGCAACAGTTATAAAATGTTTGTTAAAAAGTTATGCAACACTATACACATCTGTCACCAATGTATCATTTCCTCTTAATGCTATTTGTCCCTCTTCATGTATGGTTCTACTGGTCTCCTCCTTCACAATATCCCATATTGTCTTTATTTTGTTATCTGATATGACTATCTTTGCCTTGTAATATATTTGCTTTGATGTCCGTATTACAGTCTTTCATATTTTGCAGTATTTCTTGTAATGTGCTGCAGCATCAAGATCAGAACTGTTTCAGATTGACAGATACAGTTTTCTTTTTGTTTTACAAGATACCTCTATTCCTTGAGTAATCCATGGTTTCTTTGTAGACTTTGATCTTACCTTGGTTAGTTTTGGGGGAAAACAGTGTTCAAATAATGTAAGCACTTTATTATCAAAAGTGTTGTATTTTTCATTCATGCCATGAGGACTGTAAACATCACTCCAGTGAACGTCTCTGAGGAGTGTCCTAAAATAATCAATTTTTGGCTTATTGATTACACTCTTGGGCTCAGATTTAACAGATTTTATATCCTGTTCTGTATTAACATTCAACAGAAGAGACTGCATGTCATGGTCTGAGAGGCAACTGACTATTGGTTTTGTAGTATAATTTTGTTCATTGGACTTTTCTGTAAAGATATTATCAATGGCTGTTTGTGAGCAATTGTCTACCCTAGTGGGGAACTTTACAGGGGGAATTAAGTTGAATGATAGTGTTACTAACTCAGGTAAGTTCTTATTGGGAGAGTCTTGAAGGAAATCTACACTGAAGTCACCAGCAATCACTGTTTCTTTGTTTTTGGTTGTTAAATGGGCCAGTACAGCTTCAAGGTGGTTTATTAACAGATTAGGGTTAACTGCAGGTGCTCAATATACACTTAATATTATAAAGGATTTTTTGTGAAATTATAATTCTGTTGCACATGCTTCCATATGCTGTTCTAGGCAAAATTTATGAATGTCTATGTTCTTAAATTTATGACAGTTCCTTACAGTTCCTTTATCCATTTGTGCTGTACAAAAGTGAGATGCTAACCTAAATCCTGTAACACTTAGAAGTTCTATACCAGTGGTCACATGATGTTCAGAGAGGCAGATTATGTCATCTATGCACATAATTAATTCATTAATTTTATTTCTCAGTCCTCGAATATTTTAATGCAATAAAGATAACTGACACTTCACATTGACATTTAAATTTGGGTAGAGTTGAAATTTCTGCTGATTGTTGAAAATTCTTAAACAACATCTGTTTATGCTGATGTAATAAGCTAGAAATATGTTTTTTGGTTTCTTTCTCAAACTAAAGGTTTGTCTAAATCCTAACTTCTCTTAAAACTTGACATTTTTATATGTTCAGCAGAGATATGGTGGGGCTTGGGGGGGGGGGTGGGGGGGAGGGGTTGTGTTGAGAGTTGTGGTTTGAATCTTTGGAGCATAATGGTCATAAAAGAGAAACTGAGAGGAGATGGTAGAGGTGAATGAGGCCTGACTAGTGGGTGGTAGTGAGTGGGTGACTGTATTAAGTGGTATTGTATTAAGTGGTCAATTACTTTAAACAGTGTGTGGTTTTTCAGGTTGGTATTATCATTTATGAATTGTTTCTTTTCTGTTACAGTTTCTGAATGTGGTAGTTTTCTTGTATGGTGAAGAGGTATTTTTTGTTGATGTTTATCCATATAATTCCCATGTCTGTGTCTCTGATGGTAATTTTATGTTGATGTTGGTGTAAGTGTTCACCAAAAGTTGACTGTTTCATCCTATACTTCCGTGCTCTTACATGTTCTTTGTATATGGTGTCAAATGTCCTTTTGGTTTGACCAATGTATCTTCTGTCATGGGTCAGTTATCCCTATTGTTTTTGGAAAGTACTTTTGAATTGAACTATTGGGTTGG
Organism: Schistocerca gregaria; assembly: GCF_023897955.1. Lineage (NCBI taxonomy): Eukaryota > Metazoa > Arthropoda > Insecta > Orthoptera > Acrididae > Schistocerca > Schistocerca gregaria. The sequence continues at coordinate 504,367,288 of NC_064931.1, read as the reverse complement.
TGGGCTATTTTTATGCCTTATTGTTTTGAAAATATTGCTTATTCTTTGTGTGTATTTGTGGTTTTACATCACTGATTACCATATTTTCTTTTCCATTTATTTCTCACATTGTGTTGTTGCTGTTTGTATCTTCAATGTTTGTTTGTGTGGGGTTCTGCCCTTTTGTTGATGAAAGATGGGGTTTGCATTTTCCTGTTTCTAGATTTTTGTTGTTTAGATTTGTTACTTGGTAAAGTTATCTGGACATGAGGAGAAAACCCAGATGAACTGTAGTTAATTATCAGATGTTACCAACCACCTAGACCCACCATAAGAGCTGCAGAATTATTCAAGGAAAATCTACACACAGTAACAAAGAAATACCCAGATCATGCAGTATTAGTTGGAGGTGACTTTAATCTACAGTATATAGACTGATGGATACACTGCAAGTGGTACAGACAGACAGTCTTGTGAAGTATTTTTGAACATGTTTTACAAATACAACTTGAATGACTGGTTAGACAACACACACACATTGGAAATATTTTCGACCTTGTAGCTACAAACAGGCCTGGACTTACAGACAGTTTCAGCATAGAGACAGGGATTAGTGATCATGATGTCATCAAGAAAAAGCAGAACAGCTGTTGTTATCATCCCATTTAGACAATGAATGTTCATCATTTGGCACCAATATGACATATGTAGAGGAATTATGGGTAAAATTTAAACTGATTGTAAATTGTGCTCTGGAGACACATGTGCCAAGTAAGTGGATTAAGGATGGAAAGGACACTCCATGATCTAATAATCAGATTTGGAAAATGCTGAGGGAACAGAGACTGTTGCACTTTTGGTTCAAAAAAGAATGTGCAAATGTTAACAGGCAAAGTTAGTAGAAATTTGTGTGTCCATAAGAAGATCAATGTGCAAAGGATACAACAGCTTCCATCATCATACATTAGAGAAAGACATTGCTGAGAACCTGAGAAAATTCTGATCATATGTAACATCACCAAGCAGATCAAAGGCTTCTATCCAGTAACTCATCAACCAGTCTGATGTGGCAATAGAAAACAGCAAAAGGAAAGATGAAGTTTTAAATTTCACATTTAAGAAACCATTCACACAGGAGGATCATACAGATATACAATCATTTGACTGTCACACAGACCCAAACATGGAGGACATAGAAATAGGCATCCCTGGCATAAAGGTGCAACCAAAAGAGTTGCAAAACCCAGATGTAATCCCAATTTGGTTTTACAGAGCATACTCTATGGCACTGGCCCTTTACTTAACTTTCATTTATCACAAATCTATCGCTTACTGCAAAGTCCCAAGTGACTGGAGAAAAGTACTGGTGACTCCTGTATAGAGGGAGGGTAGGAGAATGGGTCTACAAAATTACAGACCAATATCCTTAACATCAATTTGTTGCAAATTTCTTGAAAACATTCTCAGTTTGAATATAGTAAATTTCCTTGAGACAGAAAAGCTTCTAAGATACAAAGGAATTACTGACATTGGCTGTGAGTGGGCACTGATTGAAATCACTGGGGAAATTTGAAAATTTGTCCCTGAATTGGATAATGGGATTTGAATCCAGGTCTCCTGCTTACTAAGAAGATGCTCTGGCCATTAAGCATCCAGACACAGTGGTCATTGTAATTGCATTGACTACTCTAGCACACCTCCCATACGATCCAAATTCTCAAATTATCCACACACTACTAATGTAGTGCCCCTGCCCATTATCCTCATTACTTGAGATATTTTACCAACTTCTGTAAGCATTCAGGCGTCATGTGCCTCTGTACTGAAGAGATTGTTGGCCATCTTGCCTGATATAAAAATTCAGGCATCATGTGTATAGAAAAAAATTCAGGTAGGACAGCCAATGATCTCTTCAGTGCAGATGCACATCAGGCTCAAACTCTTATGGAAATCAACAAAATGCCATGAGTAATGGGGATAGTCAGCAAGTAGCACTACATTTGTAGTATGGATAAGTTGAGAATTTGGGTTTGATGGGAAGCATGGTAGGGATTCTGTGCAGTTGCAGTGCTTGCTGTGTCAGGATGGCTTAGTGGTCAGAGCATCTGCCTAGTAAGAAGGAGATCTGGGTTCAAATCCTGATTAAGCACAAATTTTCATCTTTCCCCATTGATTTCAATCAATGTCCACTTGCAGCCAATGTCAGTAATTCCTTTGTGTCTTAGTTCATAATGACTGCTGGATCAAAATGGTCTCTGTTCTTTCAGCCATATCAGAAAGAATGGACACTCCGTCAGCAAATGAGCAAGGATTTAGAAAGCATCACTTGTAAAAGACTCAGCTTGCCCTTTTCTCACATGATATTTTACAAACCATGGATGGAGGGCAAAAGGCACATTCTATATTCCTAAATTTCTGGAAAGCATTTGACATGGTGACCCAATGTAAACTGCTGAGGAAGTTACAAGCATAAGGATTAGGTTCCCAGATATGTGAGTGGCTCAAAGAATTTTTAAATGATAGAACCCAGTACATTGTCCCCAAAGGCAAGTGTTGATCAGACACAAGGTTATCATCAGGAATGCCCCACGGAATTGTGATAGGACCACACTCTATATACATGCATGATATGATGTATAGAGAAACCTGCAATTTATGGCTGTTTGCTGGTGATACTGTCATAATTGAGTGTCTGTAGGAGGATACAAGATGACTTAGCCAGAATTTCTAGTTTATGTGTTGAATCACAGCTTGCTCTAAATGTAGAAAAAGTAAGTGAATACAGATGAGTACAAAAAACAATCCCGTAATGCTTGAATACAGCATTAGCAATATGCTGCTTGACACAGCCACCTTGACTATATATCTAGGTGTAGCATTGTAAAGTGGTATGAAATGGAATGAAAATGACAGGTTGGTAGTGTGGAAGGCAAATGGTGATTTTGTTTTATTGGGAGAATTTTGGGAAAGTGTGGTTCATCTGCAAAGGAGATGGCATACAGAGTGCTATTGCACCCTATTATTGAGTGCTGTTCAATTGTCTGAGATCCCCAGCAAACCAGATAAAAGGAAAACATCCAAACAATTCAAAGAGATGCCACTAGTTTTGTTACTAGTAGGTTTGATCAGCATGCAAATATTACAGAGATGCTTCATGAACCCAAATGGCAATCCCAGGTGGGAAGATAATGCTCTTTTTGGGATGCAGTATGGTGGAAATTTAGAGAATCAGCATTTGAGGTTGACTGCAGAATAAGTCTATTGCTGAAAACATGCGTTTCATGTAAGACGAGAGAAATTAGGGCTCTTATGAAGGTCTTTAGACAGCCATTCTTCCCCTGTTCCATTTGCAAGTAGAACAGGAAAGGAGATGACAGGTAGTGGTACCCTCCACCATGCATCCTAGGGTGGCTTGTGGAGTATAGATGCAGAAGTAAGTTTTCTTTGTATCCTTTGATTGTGGCTATTCATACTATGTATTCATTTTTGGTAGTTGTCCATGTCTAATGGTACCATGTGTAGTCTAGGGAGTATGTATGTAAGTGCTGCTTGTTTTTGACAATTAAGATGAGTTGATGTCTTATGTATAATTGTGTCTTTTGTTGACAGTTTTTGGCATATGTGAAATGTGTGCTGGTTTTTCTGGATCTTTGTGGCAAGGTCCACGAAATTAACTGCATATTTTGCTCTTTTTCTATTGTAAAATTTAGCTTATCATGAGCAGAATTTAAGTAACTGGTCAATTTTATTGCTTGGTTGATTTATCAGGAAAAAGGTGTCATCCATACACCCGGTCAAGTATAGGATGTTGTACCTATTTGGCACTATTTTTTTAAAAATATGACCTGTTATATATGGTCCATAAAAATGCTTACTATGGTTCCAGATACTGAGGATCCTATTGATAACCCTTCACTATGTAAATGGAAATCATTATGGAACTGGAAATAGCTCTGTTCTGTTATTGGCTCAAGCAGTTCGACTGTTTCTTTGATGTATTCACATGGAAGTGTACTGTATGTCTTAAGATTTTGTCCAATAAAGATTATTGTTTCAGTTGTTGGTATATTGGAATACATGTTCTCTACATGAATACATCCCTCTCTCTCTCTCTCTCTATCTCTCTCTTCCTCCCTCCTCAACACACATACACACACACACATGTGCACACACACACACACACACACACACACACACACACACACAAACACACACACACTCTGTTCCGAAAGCAGAACACATGTAACTACAGTTCTATTTGTAAAGTGAGGTGAAGTGCTAATAACGCCAATGCAGCATACGAGAAAGTGCTTTGAAAAAGGCAAAAACTGTCAAGCGTATGTTTCAACAAAGTTTCATTCATCCACAACCTCTGATAGCTAAACTAGACTTCATCCAAACAGGTCATAACAGCCCAATGCTACAGACTGGTTGCTGTGTCATTCTCATCCCACAGGTGGCACTGTATGTGGATATGGAGGGGCATGTGGGCAGCACACCACTCTCCCAGCAATACGTCAGTTTACTACACTAGAGCTGCTACTTCTCATGCATCTAGCTGGTCAGTTTGCCTCACAAGGGCTGAATGCACCCTGCTTGCCGGCAGCACTCTGCACGCCGGATGGTCACCCCCACATGCTAGCCCAGCCTGACAGTGCTTAACTTCATTGGTCTGATGGGAACTGATGTTACCACTGTGACAAGGCCATTGGAAACCTCTGCTAACATTGATGGAAAAACAGTGGTTTGCAGAATATGTGAACAAGAGGTAGAAACACTGTAAGTAAATTGCACACCAATTTTATAAAGAAACAATGTTTTTAATCTATGACAACCAAAATGTAAAAACATATGTATCCATATTTCCAGAATGGCTGCAGAAAACGTTTTGCAAATAAATGTGAAAGAGATCCAGTTTAAAATAATCTTTAATTAATTGCAGTAAACTTCAGTTGGGGAAGACATAACATTTTCATATGTCAAAACAGTGTTGCTCTTATCTATGCTGTCATAAAAAATGAGGAATTTATTTTAATATATGATGTTTCATTTGCAGTATTCTTCAATGAGTATCATATGTTAATAAATATAAGGCTAGGAATATTTTAATAGATAGTGATTTCCAGCTATCAACTACACAATAGGGGCCTACAAAAGTTTTCAAACTGTCTCCCAGACATTTGCAAACCTGTTTTGCATTGAACATCAGTTAATAGCTGAAAATTATTAAGTCTGTTGCATGGTAACAGCTTTACATATTAATTTCAATTAGTGTCATTATTTGTATCTTGATACTGAATTATTTTAAAATTACTGTCATTATTCAACTGATCTGTTATATACATATGGTGAAGAAACATTGTATATTAGACTTGTTACTGTGCTAAAAAACCTATTCTGTCAAATTACAAGTAGACTATGAAAAATCATGAATGCAGACAAGCACTATTGAAGTTTATCTTCCGAAAAGGAGTGTGGAGTTTCTAAATTCACCATTCATATATAATTTGAGTTATGGTTATATTCCAAGAGATTGGTAGCTATACATTCAATATTTTTGTTGGAAGATAACTATGTTACCTGAAAGGTACACATGATGTCATAAGTATGTACTATGTACATCCTATTGTTATCATAATATGACTATTTATGTCTCTTTTTAACCTTCAGATAGGTGTGTGTATGTGTTAGCTTTGTAGTGACAATGTTTGTTACCTTTTCTTGGAAAGTGGGAGGGAGGGAAATCCCCCTTTGTTCTATCCTCCTCTTTCAATGCCACCCTACTTCAGTCCTGGCTGCTCCCTGCTATGGTAAACAGCAAGCTAGTAACATGTGTTTTGTATCTGAGGAATATGTGCAACTCTCCGTGTAAGATTTTAACTTTCCATTTTCCATTATTTATTGTTAAATGTTTAGTGCTTATTAATAATTTAAAGAAGTGTACATGGTGAATTTACATGTGTCTTGAATTGACAACAAAATTAAACTAAATTGTATGTGCCAGATACGCGCAACCTTCAATGCTTGTTTCATGTTATTTATTGAGTTTTGTTTCATATTTATTTCTTAGATGCAATGGGGGACAAAGAGATGTATAATTTAAAAAAATCTTTTGGATGTTGATACTGTGATAAATGCAATTCTGTGTGATACTGATGATGAGGATGATCAAGACAACAGTTTTATAGAGGACAGTGACAATGATGAAGAAGAGCACATATCAGAAAGAGATGGAGATTCTGATATGGAACTGAGTGCTCAGTCCAGCTCAGAAAATAACAGATATGAGAGTGCCACATTGACATTTCAAGCTGTTCATAGGAAAAATAAAATAATAATAATCAAGGTTTGGTCATGGCACAAAAAAGCCATGGAACAGACAAAGATGAGGTAAACAAGATATTTTACTACATTTGCCCAGAGTAATCAGACCTGCAAAAAACGTGACTAATATTCTAGATTCATGGAAATGCCTCATCTCTGACACAATGATTCAATGTATTGCAGAAAATACAAACAAATTTATTCTTACACTGCAAGGCAACTATTCTCATTAAAGGGATGCTCAACAGACAGACACAGTGGAAATGAAAGCTTTATTTGGGCTGCTTTATCTTGCTGGGGTGTACCACATGAATCATATGATTCTTGACTACTTATGGCAGATGGATGACTTCCTAGCCATCATGAGTATAAAAAGATATCAGTTTTTAATGCAATCTATTCATTTAGATGATGAGGAAACAAGAGGAGAATGAAGAAAAACTGACCGCCTAGCTCCTATAAGAATTATGTTTGAAGAATTTGTTGTGAACTGCCAAAAATGCTATTCATGTAATATATGCACAAAAAAAGGAGAGAGAGAGCGAGAGAGAGAGAGAGAGAGAGAGAGAGAGAGAGAGAGAGAGAGAGAGAGAGAGAGAGAGAAACAAAAGAAAAAAAAGAAAACAAAACAAATATGGCATGAAAATTTATGTTTTGGTCAACTCTCGGCTATATTATACATATAATATGGAAATATACACTGGAACCCAACCAGAAGGTTCATTTAGTGTAAGCACGAAATTCTGAAAAGATTATCAGCACCCATTTTCTACAGTGAGAGAAATATCATGACTGACAATTGGTTTATGGATTACAATTTGGTAAAGGAATTCACATACAAAATTTCATACATTGGAATATTATATAAAAATAAGCCTCAGATTCCTCCAGAATTCATAGCAACCAGAAAGCGAGCACCCTCCTCAAGTCTGTTTGGTTTTCTCAAAGAGGCAACACTTGTTTCATACATGCCAAAAAAGTACAAGAATGTTTTGTTGATATCCAGCCTTCACAATGATGGAAAAATTGATGAAGGAACAGGTATCTCAAGAAACCAGAAATTATAAATCGTTACAGTCACACAAAAGGAAGCATTGACACTGTCAACCAATTTTGTAGGTCTTTCAACATTATGAGAAACAAAAAGTGATGGCTTGTGGTGGTTTTTTTTTTTTTTTTTCGATGATGAACATTGCTGCCATAAATTCATTTATAACCTGGAAAGGAAACACCAGTATATTAGATTAGATTAGATTAGATTAATACTTGTTCCATAGATCAAGAATACGACACTTCGTAATGATGTGGAACGTGTCAATAATTTCAAGAGAAGAAAATATCTCAGATATCTTTCAAATGAACTTGTGCAGTAACACCTAAAAAGGAGAAGTACTAAAGTGACTGGAAACCTCCGTACTAAAGTTTTAAATGTGTTGCACGCAGAAGAAGAACACCAACAGCAGCAGTTTATTTGCTTACAGCATTCGAAAATGTCTGCATTGATTGTAATTCAGCTTCTAAATAACTTTAGTGTAGTGAGAAACCAAAATTTCAAGCATAATTCTGTATAAATTTGAGATCTGTACACGGAAAGTAAGTATCTGTACCTCGAGAAGGTGTGGGAAGAAAATGTATGTTTGGTTCAAATGGCTCTGAGCACTATGGGACTTAACATCTATGGTCATCAGTCGCCTAGAACTTAGAACTACTTAAACCTAACTAACCTAAGGACATCACACAACACCCAGCCATCACGAGGCAGAGAAAATCCCTGACCCCACCGGGAATCGAACCCGGGAACCCAGGCGTGGGAAGCGAGAACGCTACCGCACGACCACGAGATGCGGGCAATGTATGTTTGGAAACATAACTTTATTATGTTGTGTATAACCCACTGATAATACCCAGTATTACTTTTATCATAAAAATTTAATGTTTAAGAAGACATAAAGTTTATTAACAACAAGTGGTATCTGTGAGATCCGTGCGACCGCCCTTGTCCAATTAGGAGGCGCACCTATTGGAAGGTTAACTTCATGATGTGAAATTTTATCTTAATTTCATTATATCCAGAAAGTTTTCAGCAAAATGATCAAAACCTTAGAACACAAATTGAGAAACATTTTCACAACAGATATTTTTATTTCCATGCCAACAACATCTGTTTGACTTTGAAAGCTGAAAACCTGAAATAAAAATAAAATCAGAACAACTGAAGCAATTATGACAGATGTCAATAAAATATAATCAGTGTTAGTTAATAGCACTTCTTAATGGAGAAACAGGAAATAAACATTAAAAATACTTATCAAAGTCTGGGGTGATCTACAGAAACCATTAGTAGAACTTTACAAACCCTAGAGTCATATTTCTCACACCAAAACAAGAATAAAAGTCCACACCAACATACATCAAAAGATACTTAATTTTTGAATTGTAATGAAAATTTAAGATCAATGTATTCAAGGACACTCAATATAATCCAATAGCTGAAGTTTGTAACCAATAATTAAAACTCATTTCTATACATATCTGAATAGTCACATCCATACAAGTCAACCTGCTGATGCACTTATTTTTCATTTGACTAGTAGCAGTGATCCATTTAACCAACATGGGATATTCATATCCAGAACAGGCACATGTGACCTTTATGTACAGCCATGCAAAGGTTATTGGACAAAAATGTGTTTAAACAGAAGAAGCTGTAATTCGATATTTGCTGCTGTTAATCATGGTGTTGTTGAGACAGGATCTGTAGTATCACAACTTCTGGACCACCATACTTGATTTGCTTGAATGCCTGATCTGAAAGACTGTATAAAGAAGATCCATGTATAAGACATCACTGTGATACCTAACATATTTCACAGTACACTGAGGGCACTTCACAGGCTGTTCATGTGTCTTTATTGTGTTCACCAGGTGCATAGTGTTCTGCCTATCAATGACTGACCATGGCAAAGCTTTTGCAAATGGCTTGTTTATTTGCCAGTCCATTATTATGATACACATTAGAAAGAGAGACAAATGACTTATACAAATTGTGAAGATAATGTCAGGGGTCTCAGCTACATTACGTATGTATGCTACAAGTCCCCATATGGTGCATGGCCGTCAACAGCCATTGCATGTAAGGACCACAAAGATGAGATATGAGAGTGCTCATACAGATGCATACAGACAGCAGTTTTTTCCTCACTTTGTTTGTGAGTAGAACAGGAAAGGATATGACTAAGAGTGGTACGGAGTACCCTCTGCCATGCAATGTACACTGATTTGCGGAGTATCTATGTATATATAGATGTACCTTATACCACTACTAGTAATTTTGTTTCCTCTTCCACTTGCAAATAGAATGAGGCAAAAACAGTGGCCTATACTACTCTCTACAAGTTCCAATCTCTGTTATGTTATCTTCATGGTTCTTATGCAAAATGTATGGTGGTGGTAGTAGAATCATTCTGCAATCACCTGCAGATGCCTGTTATCTAAATTTTCTCAATAGTTTTCTGCAAAAAGAACGTTGTCTTCCCTCCAGGGATTCCCATTTCAAAGTTTACAAAGTATCTCCGTAATACTCATATGTTGTGCATCCGGCCGGCACTATGTAGGGACACAGGTGAGAGCACGCACGCACGTGAATGTGTGTGATGTGTGTGTGTGTGTGTGTGTGTGTGTGTGTGTGTGTGTGTGTGTGTGTGTGTGTGTTTTGTTGGAACGAGTTACTGCTTAGTGTACAGATTATGCTATGTAGTTTCAAAACTAATAAATGTGGTCATATTTCAACACTACTTTTCAGCTGACTCCAATGTGTTTCATTTAATCACACTGGCACTGACACTTGTGTTTCTTGCTCTAGGGCAGCACACATATTAAAGTTTTTCTGCATGTGATGGTGCTGCTAACCCTGTTTTTTTTCTGTGGGGCAATGGTCATATTCAATACCCTAACCTATTATTTTATTATATTTACCTTTTATTTTGAAAGCTGATTCTTTTACAATAATGAGAGATCTCATAAAATGAATTTACACTAAATCAATGAAGAATTATGTGATATCTCACTTGCTCCAAAATCTTTCTTTTTGTAAGGTCATACAATACTGTATTCACAACTGTTCATTGCACCTGGCTGATACGTAATACATCATAGGTCAGTGTATTGTTGGTAACATAATTGGTAGAGTTGAGTGTCAGCCACCAGTAGTTCATGTCACCCAGTGGGAGTATCTAGTGTGGGTCACCACTTGTACATGCTAGTGTGAACATGTTAAGGTACACACAATTACCCCCCCCCCCTCCCCTACCGCCCCCCCTCCCACACACACACAGATGTGACAAATGCAAAATTGTCCAGTACATTAAAATTTTCTGATGATGCCCCAGAAGAGTGAAATGCATTGATAAAAGTATTCTTTCCCCTGCAACATAGACTGTTTTTCTTTCAAAAATCAAACAGTGGAAAATCCGGGATGGGATGTAAGAATATTATGACAAGGATAGCTGCTACTCACCATTTAGTGGAGATGCTGAGTTGCAGACAGGCACAACAAAAAGTCTCTCAGAAAGTGAGATTTCAGCCAACAA